>NW_025228333.1:72694-73644 GCF_018294505.1 Triticum aestivum | reverse complement strand
ATGAAAAATAACAAATGAAGTCAGAAAGGGTTGAAAACTGATGATGTGCCTTTGAATGGTGCATTTTGAACACAGAAAAACTATGGAGTTCAAATAAGTTCAAGAAAATGAAATCCCTTTGTAACAGACGAGTTTCCGTATGAAACCCTGATACTTCGAATGAGATTGGCCGTTTTGTACATGAAGTGCATCCAGTTTTTGCCGTAAGCCTCTCTACTTTCCTGCACATGCTATGTGGGTGAAATGATGACACCATGGAAACTTTCAACCTTTTCAGAGTTCATTTGTAGTGGTTTTTTCAATTTCAGGGTCTTATAGCTAAAAAAATCAGTAAATGCATGAAAAATAACAAATGAAGTCAGAAAGGGTTGAAAATCGATTATGTGGCTTTGAATGGTGCATTTTGAAAACAGAAAAACTAGGAGTTCAAATAAGTTGAAGAAAATGAAATCCCTTTGTAAAAGACGAGTTTCTGTGTGAAACCCTGATACTTCGAATGAGATTGTCCGTTTTGTACACGAAGTGCATCCAGTTTTTGTCGTAAGCCTCTCTACTTTCTTGCACATGCTATGTGGGAGAAATGATGACACCGTGCCAACTTTCAACCTTTTCAGAGTTCATTTGTAGTGCTTTTCAATTTTAGGGTCATATAGCTCAAAAAAAATCAGTAAATGCATGAACAATAACAAATGAAGTCAGAAAGGGCTGAAAATTGATGATGTGCCTTTGAATGGTGCATTTTGAACACAGAAAAACTACGGAGTTCAAATAAGTTCAAGAAAATGAAATCGCTTTGTAACAGATGAGTTTCCGTGTGAAACCCTGATACTTCAAATGAGATTGTCCGTTTTGTACACGAAGTGCATCCAGTTTTTGTCGTAAGCCTCTCTACTTTCTTGCAAATGCTATGTGGGTGAAATGATGACACCATGCCAACTTTCAACCTTTTC
>NW_025228333.1:58066-71817 GCF_018294505.1 Triticum aestivum | reverse complement strand
TCCGTGTGAAACCCTGATACTTCGAATGAGATTGTCCGTTTTGTACACGAAGTGCATCCAGTTTTTGTCGTAAGCCTCTCTACTTTCTTGCAGATGCTATGTGGGTGAAATGATGACACCATGCCAACTTTCAACCTTTTCAGAGTTCATTTGTAGTGCTTTTCAATTTCAGGGTCTTATAGCTCAAAAAAATCAGTAAATGCATGAAAAATAACAAATGAAGTCAGAAAGGGTTGAAAATTGATGATGTGGCTTTGAATGGTGCATTTTGAACACAGAAAAACTATGGAGTTCAAATAAGTTCAAGAAAATGAAAGTCCTTTGTAACAGACGAGTTTTCGTGTGAAACCCTGATACTTCGAATGAGATTGTCCGTTTTGTACAATAAGTGCATCATGTTTTTGTCGTAAGCCTCTCTACTTTCTTGCACATGCTATGTGGGTGAAATGATGACACCATGCTGACGCCCCCGATTTGACCGTACACTAATCATGCACGCAAATATGTACGATCAAGATCAGGGACTCAGGGGAAGATATCACAACACAACTCTACAACATAAATAAGTCATACAAGCATCATAATACAAGCCAGGGGCCTCGAGGGCTCGAATACAAGTGCTCGATCATAGACGAGTCAGCGGAAGCAACAATATCTGAGTACAGACATAAGTTAAACAAGTTTGCCTTAAGAAGGCTAGCACAAAAGTAGCAACGATCGAAAAGGCAAGGCCTCCTGCCTGGGACCTCCTAACTACTCCTCGAAGCCGAACTCCACGTAGAATCATCCTCGGGATCTCTAGCTCCTGGACTCCAGCATCTGGTTGCGACAATCAAGTATAGAAAGGGGAAAAGAGGGACAAAAGCAACCGTGAGTACTCATCCAAAGTACTCGCAAGCAAGGAGCTACACTACATATGCATGTGTATAAGTGTAAAGGGGCCATATCAGTGGGCTGAACTGCAGAATGCCAGAATAAGAGGGGGATAGCTAATCCTGTCGAAGACTACGCTTCTGGCAGCCTCCATCTTGCAGCATGTAGAAGAGAGTAGATTGAAGTCCTCCAAGTAGCATCGCATAGCATAATCCTACCCGGCGATCCCCTCCTCGTCGCCCTGTTAGAGAGCGATCACCGGGTTATATCTGGCACTTGGAAGGGTGTGTTTTATTAAGTATCCGGTTCTAGTTGTCATAAGGTCAAGGTACAACTCCGGGTCGTCCTTTTATCGAGGGACACGGCTATTCGAATAGATAAACTTCCCTGTAGGGGTGCACCACATAACCCAACACGCTCGATCCCATTTGGCCGGAGACACTTTTCTGGGTCATGCCCAGCCTCGGAAGATCAACACGTCGTAGCCCCACCTAGGGTCAACAGAGAGGTCAGCACGCCGGTCTAACCCTGTGCGCAGAGGGGTCTGGGCCCATCGCCCTATGCACACCTGCACGTTGCTTACGCGGCCGAAAGCAGACCTAGCCCCCTTAATACAAGCGCGAGCTTACGGTCCAATGCGGCGCGCGCCACTCAGTCGCTGACGTCAAAAAGAGCTTCGGCTGATACCACGACGCCGGGATACCCATAACTACTCCCGCGTAGATGGTTAGTGCGTATAGACCAAATGGCCAGACTCAGATCAAATACCAAGATCTCGTTAAGCGTGTTAAGTAGCCGCGAACGCCGACCAGGGCCAGACCCACCTCTCACCTAGGCGGTCTCAACCTGCCCTGTCGCTCCGCCACAAAGTAAGAGTTGGGGGCCGTCAGGAACCCAGGCCCACCTCTACCGGGGTGGAGCCACCTGTCCTTTCAGCCCCCTCATCAGTAGCACTTGCGGGTACTCAACGAGCCGACCCGACTTTAGTCACCACATGTGTCATGTATATAGTATATAAGTACATACCCGTGATCACCGCCCAGGTGATCACGGCCCGATAGTATAGCACAGCAGACGGACAAGAATGTAGGGCCACTGATGGAAAACTAGCATCCTATGCTAAGCAGTAGGATAGCAGGTAACGGAAACAAGTGTAGCAACAATGACAGGCTATGCAACAGAATAGGATTAACCGAAAGCAGTAACATGCTACACTACTCTAATGCAAGCAGTAGAGAGTAGAGTAGGCGATATCTGGTGATCAAGGGGGGGGCTTGCCTGGTTGCTCAGACAAGAAGGAGGGGTCGTCTTCGATGTAGCCGAACACACGAACATCGGCAGCGGTCTCGGAGTTTACCGGAAAGAAGTAACGGAGGGGGAACACAATAAATAATAGAGCAATCAAATGTAACACAAAGCAAGACACGGCGATACGTTGTGCTAGGAGTGACCTAACGTAGGGATAGGTGATACCGGCGAAAGGGGAAACATCCGGGAAAGTATCCCTGGTGTTTCACGTTTTCGGACAGATGAACCGGAGGTGAAATGTTACAGGTTTGCTATGCTACGGATGTGTGGCGGACGAACGGGCTGCGAATCCGGATTCGTCTCGTCGTTCTGAGCAACTTTCATATATAAAACTTTTTCATCTGAGCTACGGTTTATTTTCTATTAATTTTCAAAGTTTTAAACAATTTCTGGAATTTACTGGATTAATTTTATTTCCAAAAAGTAGAAAAAATTGCTATGTGCACACACTGATGTGTACACAACAAGATGCTATAGACGCTGACATGTGGGCCTGTTGACTAAGTTGGCCAGTCTAACGTTTGAAAGGTCAAAGGATGAATAGTGCCCTGGGTCCCGCATGTCATGGACTACCCCTATTAAAAGAAATAAGCCTAGTATTTAACTAAACAAATTAAGTATGGGGCCAACTTGACATAGGCTATTTTAGCCCAGAATCTAATCTATCCTAATCCTAACGAAGAATGGTCGGCCATGCTGTGAAGAACACAGCCGCTCGTACAGGGGCTCACACGCACGCAACCATGTTGTGCCATGGCCACGGCGCGGCCGGCCGGGCAGCAAATGAGCACTAGCAGTGAGCAGCACACAGGGGCAGCAGTAGCTGGCAGCGGCGGCAGCAATGGTGGTGGCAGCAACAAACAACAATAGCAACGAGCAGTGAGCAGCAGAACGCGGCAGCAGCGCGAGCAGCAGGCCCGGTGGAGCAGTAGCAGCGGCGCAGCGACAGGGTAGACGCGGCCTGCGCGGGCGCGTCCCTCGGGCAAGCAGCAGCACAAGAGCGGGGGGCGCAACGACGAGCGCGTACACTGAGGCTCGAACACGACCATGGAAGAGGACAACCGAGCTCGGGGACGACGGCAAACGGCAACGAATAAAAGGGGAAAGGGGGGAATCGATGAGGCTCACTGGGAGGAGGTCGGGGACGTGCTCGCATAGGTTGAGGGGGCGCCGGAGGTGGGGATCGATGACGACGGTCGTGGCGGCTGTGGTTTGGATGGCGGCTCGATGTGGAGCATACAAGGCCCTTTGGCCTCGATCCAGAGGCGTAGGTGAAGGAGACGAGGTTGGGGAAGCTCGTCGCCACCTTGTAGCAGCTCGGGGATGACCCAGAGGACGGAAACGACGACGCGGCGGCAACGGCAACGCACGGGCGTCGAGCAGGAGAGGCAGGGGCGCAAGAGGGAAGAAGAAAAAGGGGATGCTAGGGTTTCGGGGAGGAGGGGGCCGGTCTTATCCATCTCGGGGTGTCGTGGATGCTCGACACGAGCTCATCGGGCGTGTGGACGGCCGGCCAGAGGCCACAGCCATGGCTCTGTCTCTCTGTACATCTCTATACATAATAAGAAGGAGAAGGCCGTGGTGGGCTTGGGCCATGCTACTGTAGCACTAGGCTTTCTACTGCACAGTGCACTTAGCCCCTTCTCTAGTTTCTCTGTTTTTATATTTTGGTACTGTTTTCTACTTAACTCCCATAGCAAATGAATTTAGGCCAACTTGAAATTTGGCGCATAATTAGTGGGCAATATTTTGAGACAGCACAAAAGTTTTCATGTGGTTTGAGAAAAACATAAACATTTGTTTATATTTAAAAGCCCATAATAGTTGTCATTGGACCACTTTAATATTTTGCGAAGGATCAATTAGTGAGTCAAATGAAGTTGGCTTCCACATGACAAATGATCAGAGGGGGAATATAGAACTATTCAAACATTTTAGTTTTATAGTTTGAGAGAAATAATAATTTGACTTGCCTTTTAATTTTGAATTTGAGGTCGGTTTGGGACAAAGTGATGATTAGCAAAATTTGATTATGATGATGTGGCGCCTTTAGTAGGAGTTTACTGTAGCTTAATTATCCGGGCGTCACAATTCTCCTCCACTACAAGAAATCTCGTCCCGAGATTTAGGAGCGGTTATAAGGGGGAAGGGATTTGGTTACGAAATTCTAACGATTCTTCTCAGTCATAGTTGCTCTTCTCGAAGAGGTTGATCCATGACATTGCTGCCTTCAGTCCTCTGCTTCAGGTCATCATGATGAACTTTGTCGTCCTTCCTTCAGGATCTTCACCGTACTTATGAAAGGGTGAGAAGGGAAAACCCTATAAGGACGGATTCTAACAAGGTCGAGCATCAGACGGTTAACTCAGGGGAAGAAGCATAAATATCTCTTGAATTGAAACTTAAGAAGATGTCGAGAGCAAAGTAAGAAGGTACCATGAGAAGTTTCAAAATGATAGGCAAGCGTTCGATGCCTATCAGAAGGTGAAAGGGGTTCGGAGCAACGAGAATAAGTATTGCGTCTGATACCCGAATAGATCACTTGGCAGGTGGCCCGTGAGTTACATAAGAAGTCAAGCGCGAGGAATAACTCTGGAAACCGGGGCTGTACAGGAGAGTCAGGTTTCGATCCTGTGGAACTGTGGGTTATGGGCCCACCATGTGGTTAAAAGTAGGAAAAGCGTTGATATCTTGCACGGTCGTGATAGCAAGACATGTCAGAGGGTAGCCTATCAGTTATGTTGGCAACAATGTCGATACCAAGGGCGAGGGACGAAGAGAACCATTTTCCTGCTCGTTGAACGAGGCAGACCAATAGGCAAAGTTCTCATCCATCGGGGGTTACCGGAATGCTATCAACAAAAGCAACAGGGTCTTACTGACAGGGTTGTACACCAAGGTGTTTACATAAGCAGAAGAACATTACTGCTTAGATCATATAGATCACCAGAAAGGTTAAACAAAACAATGGAAAGGAAAATGTGATCATCAGATTAAACAGAACAATGGAAAGGAAAATGTGTTTAAACACATATTTCAGGGGTATATCCTTCCCAAGGACAAGCAGATGATATCCATGATAGGATAGAAGGTAGAAAACCATTTAGGTAAGGGAAGAGAACTTTCCTGACATTACCCATACAACGGTGTTTGGATAATTGATAAGGAAAATTTAGCATTGTGCTTTAAATGTTCTTATTGAAAATCGGAGTACCACAGACATGCTTCGAGATAGCATTGACATGGTCATTGGGTAAAGATCAGAACTTGGATTCGCAAAGGATCCTTCAAGAACAACTTTATAAAGTAAGTCTTACAATTTCCTCATGGAAGAATAGGTAACCTTGCTGAAAGGAAAGCTTATAACAATAGGTCCTCGGCCAGGTGTGTTCGGCATGTCATCCCTTACCGGGTCATAAATAGGCCAATGTTATAACTCTTGGAAATATGTTCCAACCATCATATCTGACCGAGATTCAGATTTGATTGGTGTCAGGATAACTCAGACTTAGGATGCCTGAGAAGAAAAGGTGCGACACAATTTGAAGAGATGACATTGTAAGATTCTCGGGAAATGAACTATGGAAGCGAGTTCCGAAATAAGAGTTCATCATTAAACCAAGGAGAGGGTTAGGAGGTGGCTGATGGACTCAGCGACATTCCATTGAGATTTCCAAAAGATAGATTTCCACAACTATGTGAACAAGGAGATAACATTAGCTAGATCGAATGACTTAATGATGTATGCTCGAGGAAAACATACACAATTAAACATTGGTTGAAAGGTGCACCCGGATATGGGCTTAGGTAGCATGATCAAGGTTAGAATGGTGATTCGATAACCAATACACAAGGAATGAACTATCGTTCATTAACTTACAAGCGATAGGGTTGCTGGAAGTTTTGAATTTTACACATCACAGTTCATTTGTGGGTACTTTGGTTAGAAACAACACGGGGACCAAGAAAAGAATGGTGATGTTAACTAAGTATCACTTGTATCAAGAATTCTTAAGGGTGGTGAATTTCCCATGACATTATTGACATAAAAGATAGCAATACTCCAAGGTAGAACATAACATAAGTTGGATAACAAGGATCTCAAGGTACAACACAAAACATGAACAAGTTTGTATTGAAGGGAAAGCAAGAATGTTGCTGATGATAACACAAATCATCGAGGGGCAAGGATGGTATTTCTCATCATGAATTCAATTGATATCCTGGAGGAACTCAGTATGTTGATGATGATCATGACAAATTTTGTCGAGAGGTTTCATGGAGATGTAATCGACCGACGATGACATCAAGTCAAAGGAATGACGAAAGCGAAAGGTTATTGGAACCACGGTTAGGACACAAACTCGGAATCAAGTTTGCTGTTCAAGGAGAAGTGATATGACGAGGAAGATCGACGTAAGCTTAGCTCATCGTCGAAAGCTGTGCTCTGGGAATAAGGACCAGGTAGCACAGTTAAAATCACCAAGATAATGATATAGCCAAACAGGCTAGGAATGGCGTGATCGGGTACAAACTCATACTTAAAGAAGATTACTAAGAGTTGTTGAACCATAGTGCGGACTCGGTTCAGTTATCGGTGTCTTTGCGTGATTAATAACTCAGGGCCCGTGGAAAATTGGAATCAGTGAGAATGTAGCACTTGATGAAGAACTCATAAGAAGTTATGCAGTTCCATGTTAATCTCGAGATACCAGGGGGTAATACTCGACGACAGATCAAGGTAGAGGTTGGACTAGGGTATTGCTCTGCACAAGACAAGTGCTCAACTTGTACGAGAAATGGTATTTAAAGGAGAACATAGTCGGAACCACGATTGCAAAAGGCCAGATCCCAGATATAAGATGAACTTATACCAAGGGAATAATTAATTTAAGAGAAGCTTTAATGATAAGAGCTACATCGTGTCCATGGGCATGAACGCAAAGTTCAAGGTCGACTCCCACTTCTTCAATGCATAACCTTTCATTCACTTCTCGCGTTTGATGAAGTTGCAGTGTTGAAAATTTTCTCTGGCAAAATACCAGAAGAGTATGACTCATGAAATCTTTTGAGTTCACACATATTATGGAAGGCATAGGTTCAACCCATCGAGGCATCTTAGGAACATATACCAATTTTTTTTGGAGTAATTAACACAAGCTCGAATGTAGAGCATGGTTCACAAAGCGGAGGATACAATTTACCAAAGGCATCATGTATCCGAGGAAAAGCTCACAAGCTTATTTAATAAGAAGGACATTGTCGGATGAAATCCGACAAAAGGGTCTGGTGGTCCACAAGGGATCACATGTGAGCATTAGTACTCAACCAGAGGAAGAAAGAATGCCAGGAGATCAGATTATAGAAACAACTGACTAACTCAAAGCTCAATGCAAAGGAATTATAATTTCAAATTCAAGGGATCAGAAGCAAACGCTCTGATTAGGGATGGATAAGTTGAGTAGACTTATGGGTACAATCGATGGCAAATTTGATTGGTCGAGATCCAGCTCATGTTTAAAATGAGGTCTGAGCCGGAAGGATGAATTCTAGGATCTGATTGAGGATTGCGAGCTTTCGCAACAAATTGAATCAACGGACTCAAAATGATAATGACAAGAGATGCCAATAAGATTATAGACTTAAGATTAATCATAATGCAAGTAAGCAAGAATTTCAAGAGCAAAAAGGCTCCTGGGGATTTTCGGAAGATCAAATGGTGTTTTGAACACTTTTGTGAAATACTTGAATCAACTGGGGATGAGCGGATACTCGGTAAGTGCGAGAATTATCCGTAGGGGTATTTAGGTGACAAAGAACAGCAATGCAGTAAGCTCAAGGATTCTCGGAACAACAGAGATAATTTCGGGGTATCTTGTAATAACAAGATCAACTGGGAAACATTGTATGAATGGCGAGTATACGCGGTTATCCATAGGAGTTTATCGATGAAAAGGGAATTGCAAAAGCGATGAACACAAGTTCTCGGGTTATCAGCGGAGAGTATCTTCAGGGTCTTCACGTGCAACAGACGATCATCAGTAATAAGGGGCTCTCCGGGTGAAAGTGATAACGAGATCCTAATGTTAGATTTAGAAAATCATTTAACCCGAATAGAAGAGAGATCAGAGTCCCAGAGTATAGGTCGAGGAGTAAAAGATCCTAGTACCACCCAATGGCGACGTGGGCTCGTAAGACACACAGCCATGTTAGTAAAAACTTTTCCAATGGCTAGACTCGACTTCGGCCAAGGAGTTGGAAAGGGGGATTTCTATAGGCAGTTGGCTCTGATACCAACTTGTGACGCCCCCGATTTGACCGTACACTAATCATGCACGCAAATATGTACGATCAAGATCAGGGACTCAGGGGAAGATATCACAACACAACTCTACAACATAAATAAGTCATACAAGCATCATAATACAAGCCAGGGGCCTCGAGGGCTCGAATACAAGTGCTCGATCATAGACGAGTCAGCGGAAGCAACAATATCTGAGTACAGACATAAGTTAAACAAGTTTGCCTTAAGAAGGCTAGCACAAAAGTAGCAACGATCGAAAAGGCAAGGCCTCCTGCCTGGGACCTCCTAACTACTCCTCGAAGCCGAACTCCACGTAGAATCATCCTCGGGATCTCTAGCTCCTGGACTCCAGCATCTGGTTGCGACAATCAGGTATAGAAAGGGGAAAAGAGGGACAAAAGCAACCGTGAGTACTCATCCAAAGTACTCGTAAGCAAGGAGCTACACTACATATGCATGTGTATAAGTGTAAAGGGGTCATATCAGTGGGCTGAACTGCAGAATGCCAGAATAAGAGGGGGATAGCTAATCCTGTCGAAGACTACGCTTCTGGCAGCCTCCATCTTGCAGCATGTAGAAGAGAGTAGATTGAAGTCCTCCAAGTAGCATCGCATAGCATAATCCTACCCGACAATCCCCTCCTCGTCGCCCTGTTAGAGAGCGATCACCGGGTTCTATCTGGCACTTGGAAGGGTGTGTTTTATTAAGTATCCGGTTCTAGTTGTCATAAGGTCAAGGTACAACTCCGGGTCATCCTTTTACCGAGGGACACGGCTATTCGAATAGATAAACTTCCCTGCAGGGGTGCACCACATAACCCAACACGCTCGATCCCATTTGGCCGGACACACTTTTCTGGGTCATGCCCGGCCTCGGAAGATCAACACGTCGTAGCCCCACCTAGGCTCAACAGAGAGGTCAGCACGCCGGTCTAACCCTATGCGCGCAGGGGTCTGGGCCCATCGCCCTATGCACACCTGCACGTTGCGTACGCGGCCGGAAGCAGACCTAGCCCCCTTAATACAAGTGCGAGCTTACGGTCCAATGCGGCGCGCGCCACTCAGTCGCTGACGTCAAAAAGAGCTTCGGCTGATACCACGACGCCGGGATACCCATAACTACTCCCGCGTAGATGGTTAGTGCGTATAGACCAAATGGCCAGACTCAGATCAAATACCAAGATCTCGTTAAGCGTGTTAAGTATCCGCGAACGCCGACCAGGGCCAGACCCACCTCTCACCTAGGCGGTCTCAACCTGCCCTGTCGCTCCGCCACAAAGTAACAGTTGGGGGCCGTCAGGAACCCAGGCCCACCTCTACCGGGGCGGAGCCACCTGTCCTTTTAGCCCCCTCATCAGTAGCACTTGCGGGTACTCAACGAGCCGACCCGACTTTAGTCACCACATGTGTCATGTATATAGTATATAAGTACATACCCGTGATCACCGCCCAGGTGATCACGGCCCGATAGTATAGCACAGCACACGGACAAGAATGTAGGGCCACTGATGGAAAACTAGCATCCTATACTAAGCAGTAGGATAGCAGGTAACGGAAACAAGTGTAGCAACAATGACAGGCTATGCAACAGAATAGGATTAACCGAAAGCAGTAACATGCTATACTACTCTAATGCAAGCAGTAGAGAGTAGAGTAGGCGATATCTGGTGATCAAGGGGGGGGCTTGCCTGGTTGCTCAGACAAGAAGGAGGGGTCGTCTTCGATGTAGCCGAACACACGAACATCGGCAGCGGTCTCGGAGTTTACCGGAAAGAAGTAACGGAGGGGGAACACAATAAATAATAGAGCAATCAAATGTAACACAAAGCAAGACGCGGTGATACGTTGTGCTAGGAGTGACCTAACGTAGGGATAGGTGATACCGGCGAAAGGGGAAACATCCGGGAAAGTATCCCCGGTGTTTCACGTTTTTGGACAGATGAACCGGAGGTGAAATGTTACAGGTTTGCTATGCTACGGATGCGTGGCGGACGAACGGGCTGCGTATCCGGATTCGTCTCGTCGTTCTGAGCAACTTTCATATATAAAACTTTTTCATCTGAGCTACGGTTTATTTTCTATTAATTTTCATAGTTTTAAACAATTTCTGGAATTTACTGGATTAATTTTATTTCCAAAAAGTAGAAAAAATTGCTATGTGACACACTGAAGTGTACACAACAAGATGCTATAGACGCTGACATGTGGGCCTGTTGACTGAGTTGGCCAGTCTAGCGTTTGAAAGGTCAAAGGATGAATAGTGCCCTGGGTCCCGCATGTCATGGACTACCCCTATTAAAAGAAATAAGCCTAGTATTTAACTAAACAAATTAAGTATGGGGCCAACTTGACATAGGCTATTTTAGCCCAGAATCTAATCTATCCTAATCCTAACTAAGAATGGTCGGCCATGCTGTGAAGAACACAGCCGCTCGTACAGGGGCTCACACGCACGCAACCATGTTGTGCCATGGCCACGGCGCGGCCGGCTGGGCAGCAAATGAGCACTAGCAGTGAACAGCACACAGGGGCAGCAGTAGCTGGCAGCGGCGGCAGCAATGGTGGTGGCAGCAACAAACAACAATAGCAACGAGCAGTGAGCAGCAGAACGCGGCAGCAGCGCGAGCAGCAGGCCCGGTGGAGCAGTAGCAGCGGCGCAGCGATAGGGCAGACGCGGCCTGCGCGGGCGCGTCCCTCGGGCAAGCAGCAGCACGAGAGCGGGGGGCGCAACGACGAGCGCGTACACTGAGGCTCGAACACGACCATGGAAGAGGACAACCGAGCTCGGGGACGACGGCAAACGGCAACGAATAAAAGGGGAAAGGGGGGAATCGATGAGGCTCACTAGGAGGAGGTCGGGGACGTGCTCGCATAGGTTGAGGGGGCGCCGGAGGTGGGGATCGACGACGATGGTCGTGGCGGCTGTGGTTTGGATGGCGGCTCGATGTGGAGCATACAAGGCCCTTTGGCCTCGATCCAGAGGCGTAGGTGAACGAGACGAGGTTGGGGAAGCTCGTCGCCACCTTGTAGCAGCTCGGGGATGACCCAGAGGACGGCAACGACAACGCGGCGGCGACGGCAACGCACGGGCGTCGAGCAGGAGAGGCAGGGGCGCAAGAGGGAAGAAAAAAAGGGGATGCTAGGGTTTCGGGGAGGAGGGGGCCGGTCTTATCCATCTCGGGGTGTCGTGGATGCTCGACACGAGCTCATCGGGCCTGTGGACGGCCGGCCAGAGGCCACAGCCATGGCTCTGTCTCTCTGTACATCTCTATACATAATAAGAAGGAGAAGGCCGTGGTGGGCTTGGGCCATGCTACTGTAGCACTAGGCTTTCTAGTGCACAGTGTGCACTTAGCCCCTTCTCTAGTTTCTCTGTTTTTATATTTTGGTACTGTTTTCTACTTAACTCCCATAGCAAATAAATTTAGGCCAACTTGAAATTTGGCGCATAATTAGTGGGCAATATTTTGAGACAGCACAAAAGTTTTCATGTTGTTTGAGAAAAACATAAACATTTTTTTATATTTAAAAGCCCATAATAGTTGTCATTGGACCACTTTAATATTTTGCGAAGGATTAATTAGTGAGTCAAATGAAGTTGGCTTCCACATGACAAATGATCAGGGGGGAATATAGAACTATTCAAACATTTTAGTTTTATAGTTTGAGAGAAATAATAATTTGACTTGCCTTTTAATTTTGAATTTGAGGTCGGTTTGGGACAAAGTGATGATTAGCAAAATTTAATTATGATGATGTTGCGCCTTTAGTAGGAGTTTACTGTAGCTTAATTATCCGGGCGTCACACCATGCCAACTTTCAACCTTTTCAGAGTTCATTTGTAGTGCTTTTTTCAATTTCAGGGTCTTATAGCTCAAAAAAATCAGTAAATGCATGAAAAATAACAAATGAAGTCAGAAAGGGTTGAAAATTGATGATGTGGCTTTGAATGGTGCATTTTGAAAACAGAAAAACTAGGAGTTCAAATAAGTTCAAGAAAATGAAATCCATTTGAAACAGACGAGTTTCCGTGTGAAACCCTGATACTTCGAATGAGATTGTCCGTTTTGTACACGAAGTGCATCCAGTTTTTGCCGTAAGCCTCTCTACTTTCTTGCACATGCTATGTGGGTCAAATGATGACACCATGCCAACTTTCAACCTTTTCAGAGTTCATTTGTAGTGCTTTTTTCAATTTCAGGGTCTTATAGCTCAAAAAAATTAGTAAATGCATGAAAAATAACAAATGAAGCCAGAAAGGGTTGAAAATCGATGATGTGGCTTTGAATGGTGCATTTTGAAAACAGAACAAACTAGGAGTTCAAATAAGTTCAAGAAAATAAATCCCTTTGTAACAGACAAGTTTCCGTGTGAAACCCTGATACTTCGAATGAGATTGTCCGTTTTGTACACGAAGTGCATCCAGTTTTTGTCTTAAGCCTCTCGACTTTCTTGCACATGCTATGTGGGTGAAATGATGACACCATGTCAACTTTCAACCTTTTCAGAGTTCATTTGTAGTGCTTTTCAATTTCACGGTCTTATAGCTCAAAAAATCAATAAATGCATGAAAAATAACAAATGAAGTCAGAAAGGTTTGAAAATTGATGATGTGCCTTTGAATGGTGCATTTTGAACACAGAAGAACTATGGAGCTCAAATAAGTTCAAGAAAATGAAATCCCTTTGTAACAGACGAGTTTCCGTATGAAACCCTGATACTTCGAATGAGATTGTCTGTTTTGTACACGAAGTGCATCCAGTTTTTGCCTTAAGCCTCTGTACTTTCTTGCACATGCTATGTGGGTCAAATGATGACACCATGCAAACTTTGAACCTTTTCAGAGTTCATTTGTAGTGCTTTTTTCAATTTCAGGGTCTTACAACTCAAAAAAATTCAGTAAATGCATGAAAAATAACAAATGAAGCCAGAAAGGGTTGAAAATCGATGATGTGGCTTTGAATGGTGCATTTTGAAATCAGAAAAACAAGGAGTTCAAATAAGTTCAAGAAAATGAAATCCCTTTGTAACAGACGAGTTTCCGTGTGAAACCCTGATACTTCTATTGAGATTGTCCGTTTTGTACACGAAGTGCATCCAGTTTTTGCCGTAAGCCTCTCTACTTTCTTGAACATGCTATGTGGGTGAAATGATGACACCATGCCAACTTTAAACCTTTTCAGAGTTCATTTGTAGTGCTTTTCAATTTCAGGGTCTTATAGCTCAAAAAAATCAGTAAATGCATGAAAAATAACAAATGAAGTCAG
>NW_025228333.1:56870-58056 GCF_018294505.1 Triticum aestivum | reverse complement strand
GGTGAAATGATGACACCATGCCAACTTTCAACCTTTTCAGAGTTCATTTGTAGTGCTTTTCAATTTCAGGGTCTTATAGCTCAAAAAAATCAGTAAATGCATGAAAAATAACAAATGAAGTCAGAAAGGGTTGAAAATTGATGATGTGGCTTTGAATGGTGCATTTTGAACACAGAAAAACTATGGAGTTCGAATAAGATCAATAAAATGAAATCCCTTTGTAACAGACGAGTTTCCGTGTGAAACCCTGATACTTCGAATGAGATTGTCCGTCTTGTACACGAAGTGCATCCAGTTTTTGCCGTAAGCCTCTCTACTTTCTTACACATGCTATGTGGGTGAAATGATGACACCATGCCAACTTTCAACATTTTCAGAGTTCATTTGTAGTGCTTTTTTCAATTTCAGGGTCTTATAGCTCAAAAAAATCAGTAAATGCATGAAAAATAACAAATGAAGCCAGAAAGGGTTGAAATCGATGATGTGGCTTTGAATGGTGCATTTTGGAAAAATAAAAACTAGGAATTCGAATAAGTTCAGGAAAAGGAAATCCCTTTGTAACAGACGAGTTTCCGTGTGAAACCCTGATACTTCGAATGAGATTGTTCGTTTTGTACACGAAGTGCATCCAGTTTTTGCCGTAAGCCTCTCTACTTTCTTGCACATGTTATGTGGGTCAAATGATGACACCATGCCAACTTTCAACCTTTTCAGAGTTCATTTGTAGTGCTTTTCAATTTCAGGGTCTTATAGCTAAAAAAAATCAGTAAATGCATGAAAAATAACAAATGAAGTCAGAAAGGGTTCAAAATTGATGATGTGGCTTTGAATGGTGCATTTTGAACATAGAAAAACTATGGAGTTCAAATAAGATCAATAAAATGAAATCCCTTTGTAATAGACGAGTTTCCGTGTGAAACCCTGATACTTCGAATGAGATTGTCCGTCTTGTACACGAAGTGCATCCAGTTTTTGCCGTAAGCCTCTCTACTTTCTTACACATGCTATGTGGGTGAAATGATGACACCATGCCAACTTTCAACCTTTTCAGAGTTCATTTGTAGAGCTTTTTTCAATTTCAGGGTCTTATAGCTCAAAAAAAACAGTAAATGCATGAAAAATAACAAATGAAGCCACAAAGGGTTGAAATCGATGATGTGGCTTTGAATGGTGCATTTTGGAAAAA
>NW_025228333.1:53627-56860 GCF_018294505.1 Triticum aestivum | reverse complement strand
CAAATGATGACACCATGCCAACTTTCAACCTTTTCAGAGTTCATTTGTATTGCTTTTTTCAATTTCAGGGTCTTATAGCTCAAAAAAATCAATAAATGCATGAAAAATAACAAATGAAGCCAGAAAGGGTTGAAAATCGATGATGTGGCTTTGAATGGTGCATTTTGAAAACAGAAAAACTAGGAGTTCAAATAATTTCAAGAAAATAAATCCCTTTGTAACAGACAAGTTTCCGTGTGAAACCCTGATACTTCGAATGAGATTGTCCGTTTTGTACACGAAGTGCATCCAGTTTTTGCCGTAAGACTCTCTACTTTCTTGCACATGCTATGTGGGTGAAATGATGACACCATGCCAACTTTCAACCTTTTCAGAGTTCATTTGTAGTGCTTTTCAATTTCAGGGTCTTATAGCTCAAAAAAATATGTAAATGCATGAAAAATAACAAATGAAGTCAGAAAGGGTTGAAAATTGATGATGTGGCTTTGAATGGTGCATTTTGAACACAGAAAACTATGGAGCTCAAATAAGATCAAGAAAATGAAATCCCTTTGTATCGCACGAGTTTCCGTGTGAAACCCTGATACTTCGAATGAGATTTTCCGTTTTGTACACGAAGTGCATCCAGTTTTTGCCGTAAGCCTCTCTACTTTCTTGCACATGCTATGTGGGTGAAATGATGACACCATGCCAACTTTTAACCTTTTCAGAGTTCATTTGTAGTGCTTTTTTCAATTTCAGGGTCTTATAGCTCAAAAAAATCAGTTCATGCATGAAAAATAAATAATGAAGTCAGAAAGGGTTGAAAATCGATGATGTGGCTTTGAATGGTGCATTTTGAAAACAGAAAAACTAGGTGTTCAAATAAGTTCAAGAAAATGAAATCCCTTTGTAACAGACAAGTTTCCGTGTGAAACCCTGATACTTCGAATGAGATTGTCCGTTTTGTACACGAAGTGCATCCAGTTTTTGCCGTAAGCCTCTATACTTTCTTGCACATGCTATGTGGGTGAAATGATGACACCATGCCAACTTTCAACCTTTTCAGAGTTTATTTGTAGTGCTTTTCAATTTCAGGGTCTTATAGCTCAAAAAATCAGTAAATGCATGAAAAATAACAAATGAAGTCAGAAAGGGTTGAAAATTGATGATGTGGCTTGGAATGGTGCATTTTGAACACAGAAAAACTATGGAGTTCAAATAAGATCAAGAAAATGAAATCCCTTTGTAACAGACGAGTTTCCGTGTGAAACCCTGATACTTCGAATGAGATTGTCCTCTTTGTACACGAAGTGCATCCAGTTTTTGCCGTAAGCCTCTCTACTTTCTTGCAATGCTATGTGGGTAAAATGATGACACCATGCCAACTTTCAACCTTTTCAGAGTTCATTTGTAGTGCTTTTTTCAATTTCAGGGTCTTATAGCTAAAAAAAATCAATAAATGCATGAAAAATAAATAATGAAGTCAGAAATGGTTGAAAATCAATGATGTGGCTTTGAATGGTGCATTTTGAAAACAGAAAAACTAGGAGTTCAAATAAGTTCAAGAAAATGAAATCCCTTTATAACAGATGAGTTTCCGTGTGAAACCCTGCTACTTCGAATGAGATTGTCTGTTTTGTACACGAAGTGCATCCGGTTTTTTCCGTAAGCCTCTCTACTTTCTTGCACATGCTATGTGGGTGAAATGATGACACCATGCCAACTTTCAGCCTTTTCAGAGTTCATTTATAGTGCATTTCAATTTCAGGGTCTTATAGCTCAAAAAAATCAGTAAATGCATGAAAAATAACAAATGAAGTCAGAAAGGGTTGAAAATTGATGATGTGGCTTTGAATGGTGCATTTTGAACACAGAAAAACTATGGAGTTCAAATAAGATCAAGAAAAAGAAATCCCTTTGTAACAGACGAGTTTCCGTGTGAAACCCTGATACTTCGAATGAGATTGTCCGTTTTTTACATGAAGTGCATCCAGTTTTTGCCGTAAGCCTCTCTACTTTATTGCACATGCTATGTGGGTGAAATGATAACACCATGCCAACTTTCAACCTTTTCAGAGTTCATTTGTAGTGCTTTTTTCAATTTCAGGGTCTTATAGCTTAAAAAAATCAGTAAATGCAAGAAAAATAACAAATGAAGTCAGAAAGGGTTGAAAATCGATGATGTGGCTTTGAATGGTGCATTTTGAGAACAGAAAAACTAGGAGTTCGAATAAGTTCAAGAAAATGAAATGCCTTTGTAACAGACGAGTTTCCGTGTGAAACTCTGATACTTCGAATAAGATTGTCCGTTTTGTACACGAAGTGCATCCAGTTTTTGCCGTAAGCCTCTCTACTTTCTTGCACATGCTATGTGGGTGAAATTATGACACCATTCCAACTTTCAGCCTTTTCAGAGTTCATTTGTAATGCTTTTCAATTTCAGGGTCTTACAGCTCAAAAAAATCAGTAAATGCATGAAAAATAACAAAGAAGTCAGAAAGGGTTGAAAATTGATGATATGCATTTGAATGGTGCATTTTGAACAAAGAAAACCTATGGAGTTCAAATAAGTTCAAGAAAATGAAATCCCTTTGTAACAGACAAGTTTCCGTATGAAACCCTGATACTTCGAATGAGATTGTCCGTTTTGTACACGAAGTGCATCCAGTTTTTGCCGTCAGACTCTCTACTTTCTTGCACATGCTATGTGGGAGAAATGTTGACACCATGCCAACTTTCAACCTTTTCAGAGTTCATTTGTAGTGCTTTTCAATTTCAGGGTCTTATAGCTTAAAAAAATATGTAAATGCATGAAAAATAACAAATGAAGCTAGAAAGGGTTGAAAATTGATGATGTGGCTTTGAATGGTGCATTTTGAACACAGAAAAACTATGGAGTTCAAATAAGTTCAAGAAAATGAAATCCCTTTGTATCGGACGAGTTTCCGTGTGAAACCCTGATACTTCGAATGAGATTGTCCGTTTTGTACACGAAGTGCATCCAGTTTTTGCCGTAAGCCTCTCTACTATCTTGCACATGCTATGTGGGTGAAATGATGACACCATGCCAACTTTTAACTTTTTCAGAGTTCATTTGTAGTGCTTTTTTCAATTTCAGGGTCTTATAGCTCAAAAAAATCAGTTCATGCGTGAAAAATAAATAATGAAGTCAGAAAGGGTTGAAAATCGATGATGTGGCTTTGAATGGTGCGTTTTGAAAACATAAAAACTAGGTGTTCAAATAAGTTCAA
>NW_025228333.1:48355-50547 GCF_018294505.1 Triticum aestivum | reverse complement strand
GCCGTAAGCCTCTCTACTTTATTGCACATGCTATGTGGGTGAAATGATGACACCATGCCAACTTTCAACCTTTTCAGAGTTCATTTGTAGTGCTTTTTTCAATTTCAGGGTCTTATAGCTCAAAAAAAATCAGTAAATGCATGAAAAATAACAAATGAAGTCAGAAAGGGTTGAAAATCGATAATGTGGCTTTGAATGGTGCATTTTGAGAACAGAAAAACTAGGAGTTCGAATAAGTTCAAGAAAATGAAATGCCTTTGTAACAGACGAGTTTCCGTGTGAAACTCTGATACTTCGAATAAGATTGTCCGTTTTGTACACGAAGTGCATCCAGTTTTTGCCGTAAGCCTCTCTACTTTCTTGCACATGCTATGTGGGTGAAATGATGACACCATGCCAACTTTCAGCCTTTTCAGAGTTCATTTGTAGTGCTTTTCAATTTCAGGGTCTTACAGCTCAAAAAAATCAGTAAATGCATGAAAAATAACAAAGAAGTCAGAAAGGGTTGAAAATTGATGATGTGCATTTGAATGGTGCATTTTGAACAAAGAAAACCTATGGAGTTCAAATAAGTTCAAGAAAATGAAATCCCTTTGTAACAGACAAGTTTCCGTATGAAACCCTGATACTTCGAATGAGATTGTCCGTTTTGTACACGAAGTGCAACCAGTTTTTGCCGTCAGACTCTCTACTTTCTTGCACATGCTATGTGGGAGAAATGTTGACACCATGCCAACTTTCAACCTTTTCAGAGTTCATTTGTAGTGCTTTTCAATTTCAGGGTCTTATAGCTTAAAAAAATATGTAAATGCATGAAAAATAACAAATGAAGCTAGAAAGGGTTGAAAATTGATGATGTGGCTTTGAATGGTGCATTTTGAACACAGAAAAACTATGGAGTTCAAATAAGTTCAAGAAAATGAAATCCCTTTGTATCGGACGAGTTTCCGTGTGAAACCCTGATACTTCGAATGAGATTGTCCGTTTTGTACACGAAGTGCATCCAGTTTTTGCCGTAAGCCTCTCTACTTTATTGCACATGCTATGTGGGTGAAATGATAACACCATGCCAACTTTCAACCTTTTCAGAGTTCATTTGTAGTGCTTTTTTCAATTTCAGGGTCTTATAGCTCAAAAAAAATCAGTAAATGCATGAAAAATAACAAATGAAGTCAGAAAGGGTTGAAAATCGATAATGTGGCTTTGAATGGTGCATTTTGAGAACAGAAAAACTAGGAGTTCGAATAAGTTCAAGAAAATGAAATGCCTTTGTAACAGACGAGTTTCCGTGTGAAACTCTGATACTTCGAATGAGATTGTCCGTTTTGTACACGAAGTGTATCCAGTTTTTGCCGTAAGCCTCTATACTTTCTTGCACATGCTATGTGGGTGAAATGATGACACCATGCCAACTTTCAACCTTTTCAGAGTTTATTTGTAGTGCTTTTCAATTTCAGGGTCTTATAGCTCAAAACATCAGTAAATGCATAAAAATAACAAATGAAGTCAGAAAGGGTAGAAAATTGATGATGTGGCTTTGAATGGTGCATTTTGAACACAGAAAAACTATGGAGTTCAAATAAGATCAAGAAAATGAAATCCCTTTGTAACAGACGAGTTTCCGTGTGAAACCCTGATACTTCGAATGAGATTGTCCTCTTTGTACACGAAGTGCATCCAGTTTTTGCCGTAAGCCTCTCTACTTTCTTGCAATGCTATGTGGGTAAAATGATGACACCATGCCAACTTTCAACCTTTTCAGAGTTCATTTGTAGTGCTTTTTTCAATTTCAGGGTCTTATAGCTCAAAAAAATCAATAAATGCATGAAAAATAAATAATGAAGTCAGAAATGGTTGAAAATCAATGATGTGGCTTTGAATGGTGCATTTTGAAAACAGAAAAACTATGAGTTCAAATAAGTTCAAGAAAATGAAATCCCTTTGTAACAGATGAGTTTCCGTGTGAAACCCTGCTACTTCGAATGAGATTGTCTGTTTTGTACACGAAGTGTATCCGGTTTTTTCCGTAAGCCTCTCTACTTTCTTGCACATGCTATGTGGGTGAAATGATGACACCATGCCAACTTTCAACCTTTTCAGAGTTCATTTATAGTGCATTTCAATTTCAGGGTCTTATAGCTCAAAAAAATCAGTAAATGCATGAAAAATAACAAATGAAGTCAGAAAGGGTT
>NW_025228333.1:47225-48345 GCF_018294505.1 Triticum aestivum | reverse complement strand
GAATGGTGCATTTTGAACACAGAAAAACTATGGAGTTCAAATAAGATCAAGAAAATGAAATCCCTTTGTAACAGACGAGTTTCCGTGTGAAACCCTGATACTTCGAATGAGATTGTCCTCTTTGTACACGAAGTGCATCCAGTTTTTGCCGTAAGCCTCTCTACTTTCTTGCAATGCTATGTGGGTAAAATGATGACACCATGCCAACTTTCAACCTTTTCAGAGTTCATTTGTAGTGCTTTTTTCAATTTCAGGGTCTTATAGCTCAAAAAAATCAATAAATGCATAAAAATAAATAATGAAGTCAGAAATGGTTGAAAATCAATGATGTGGCTTTGAATGGTGCATTTTGAAAACAGAAAAACTATGAGTTCAAATAAGTTCAAGAAAATGAAATCCCTTTGTAACAGATGAGTTTCCGTGTGAAACCCTGCTACTTCGAATGAGATTGTCTGTTTTGTACACGAAGTGTATCCGGTTTTTTCCGTAAGCCTCTCTACTTTCTTGCACATGCTATGTGGGTGAAATGATGACACCATGCCAACTTTCAACCTTTTCAGAGTTCATTTATAGTGCATTTCAATTTCAGGGTCTTATAGCTCAAAAAAATCAGTAAATGCACGAAAAATAACAAATGAAGTCAGAAAGGGTTGAAAATTGATGATGTGGCTTTGAATGGTGCATTTTGAACACAGAAAAACTATGGAGTTCAAATAAGATCAAGAAAAAGAAATCCCTTTGTAACAGACGAGTTTCCGTGTGAAACCCTGATACTTCGAATGAGATTGTCCGTTTTTTACATGAAGTGCATCCAGTTTTTGCCGTAAGCCTCTCTACTTTATTGCACATGCTATGTGGGTGAAATGATGACACCATGCCAACTTTCAACCTTTTCAGAGTTCATTTGTAGTGCTTTTTTCAATTTCAGGGTCTTATAGCTCAAAAAAAATCAGTAAATGCATGAAAAATAACAAATGAAGTCAGAAAGGGTTGAAAATCGATAATGTGGCTTTGAATGGTGCATTTTGAGAACAGAAAAACTAGGAGTTCGAATAAGTTCAAGAAAATGAAATGCCTTTGTAACAGACGAGTTTCCGTGTGAAACTCTGATACTTCGAAT
>NW_025228333.1:44284-45276 GCF_018294505.1 Triticum aestivum | reverse complement strand
GAAGTGCATCCAGTTTTTGCCGTAAGCCTCTCTACTTTCTTGCAATGCTATGTGGGTAAAATGATGACACCATGCCAACTTTCAACCTTTTCAGAGTTCATTTGTAGTGCTTTTTTCAATTTCAGGGTCTTATAGCTCAAAAAAATCAATAAATGCATGAAAAATAAATAATGAAGTCAGAAATGGTTGAAAATCAATGATGTGGCTTTGAATGGTGCATTTTGAAAACAGAAAAACTATGAGTTCAAATAAGTTCAAGAAAATGAAATCCCTTTGTAACAGATGAGTTTCCGTGTGAAACCCTGCTACTTCGAATGAGATTGTCTGTTTTGTACACGAAGTGTATCCGGTTTTTTCCGTAAGCCTCTCTACTTTCTTGCACATGCTATGTGGGTGAAATGATGACACCATGCCAACTTTCAACCTTTTCAGAGTTCATTTATAGTGCATTTCAATTTCAGGGTCTTATAGCTCAAAAAAATCAGTAAATGCATGAAAAATAACAAATGAAGTCAGAAAGGGTTCAAAATTGATGATGTGGCTTTGAATGGTGCATTTTGAACACAGAAAAACTATGGAGTTCAAATAAGATCAAGAAAAAGAAATCCCTTTGTAACAGACGAGTTTCCGTGTGAAACCCTGATACTTCGAATTAGATTGTCCGTTTTTTACATGAAGTGCATCCAGTTTTTGCCGTAAGCCTCTCTACTTTATTGCACATGCTATGTGGGTGAAATGATGACACCATGCCAACTTTCAACCTTTTCAGAGTTCATTTGTAGTGCTTTTTTCAATTTCAGGGTCTTATAGCTCAAAAAAAATCAGTAAATGCATGAAAAATAACAAATGAAGTCAGAAAGGGTTGAAAATCGATAATGTGGCTTTGAATGGTGCATTTTGAGAACAGAAAAACTAGGAGTTCGAATAAGTTCAAGAAAATGAAATGCCTTTGTAACAGACGAGTTTCCGTGTGAAACTCTGATACTTCGAAT
>NW_025228333.1:39373-40197 GCF_018294505.1 Triticum aestivum | reverse complement strand
GGTTGAAAATTGATGATGTGGCTTTGAATGGTGCATTTTGAACACAGAAAAACTATGGAGTTCAAATAAGTTCAAGAAAATGAAATCCCTTTGTATCGGACGAGTTTCCGTGTGAAACCCTGATACTTCGAATGAGATTGTCCGTTTTGTACACGAAGTGCATCCAGTTTTTGCCGTAAGCCTCTCTACTATCTTGCACATGCTATGTGGGTGAAATGATGACACCATGCCAACTTTTAACTTTTTCAGAGTTCATTTGTAGTGCTTTTTTCAATTTCAGGGTCTTATAGCTCAAAAAAATCAGTTCATGCATGAAAAATAAATAATGAAGTCAGAAAGGGTTGAAAATCGATGATGTGGCTTTGAATGGTGCGTTTTGAAAACATAAAAACTAGGTGTTCAAATAAGTTCAAGAAAATGAAATCCCTTTGTAGACGAGTTTCCGTGTGAAACCCTGATACTTCGAATGAGATTGTCCGTTTTGTACACGAAGTGCATCCAGTTTTTGCCGTAAGCCTCTATACTTTCTTGCACATGCTATGTGGATGAAATGATGACACCATGCCAACTTTCAACCTTTTCAGAGTTCATTTGTAGTGCTTTTCAATTTCAGGGTCTTATAGCTCAAAAAAAATCAGTAAATGCATGAAAAATAACAAATGAAGTCAGAAAGGGTTGAAAATTGATGATGTGGCTTTGAATGGTGCATTTTGAACACAGAAAAACTATGGAGTTCGAATAAGATCAAGAAAAGGAAATCCCTTTGTAACAGACGAGTTTCCGTGTGAAACCCTGATACTTCGAATGAGATTGTCCGTTTTGTA
>NW_025228333.1:38657-39169 GCF_018294505.1 Triticum aestivum | reverse complement strand
AATAACAAATGAAGTCAGAAAGGGTTGAAAATCGATGATGTGGCTTTGAATGGTGCATTTTGAGAACAGAAAAACTAGGAGTTCGAATAAGTTCAAGAAAATGAAATCCCTTTGTAACAGACGAGTTTCCGTGTGAAACTCTGATACTTCGAATAAGATTGTCCGTTTTGTACACGAAGTGCATCCAGTTTTTGCCGTAAGCCTCTCTACTTTGTTGCACATGCTATGTGGGTGAAATGATGACACCATGCCAACTTTCAGCCTTTTCAGAGTTCATTTGTAGTGCTTTTCAATTTCAGGGTCTTATAGCTCAAAAAAATCAGTAAATGCATGAAAAATAACAAAGAAGTCAGAAAGGGTTGAAAATTGATGATGTGCTTTTGAATGGTGCATTTTGAACAAAGAAAAACAATGGAGTTCAAATAAGTTCAAGAAAATGAAATCCCTTTGTAACACACAAGTTTCCGTATGAAACCCTGATAATTCGAATGAGATTGTCCGTTTTGTACACG
>NW_025228333.1:34579-37130 GCF_018294505.1 Triticum aestivum | reverse complement strand
TTTTGTACACGAGGTAAATCCAGTTTTTGCCGTAAGCCTCTCTACTTTCTTGCAATGCTATGTGGGTGAAATGATGACACCATGCCAACTTTCAACCTTTTCAGAGTTCATTTGTAGTGCTTTTTCCAATTTCAGGGTCTTATAGCTCAAAAAAATCAATAAATGCATGAAAAATAAATAATGAAGTCAGAAAGGGTTGAAAATCAATGATGTGGCTTTGAATGGTGCATTTTGAAAACAGAAAAACTAGGAGTTCAAATAAGTTCAAGAAAATGAAATCCCTTTGTAACAGATGAGTTTCCGTGTGAAACCCTGCTACTTCGAATGAGATTGTCTGTTTTGTACACGAAGTGCATCCGGTTTTTTCCGTAAGCCTCTCTAGTTTCTTGCACATGTTATGTGGGTGAAATGATGACACCATGCCAACTTTTAACCTTTTCAGAGTTCATTTGTAGTGCTTTTCAATTTCAGGGTCTCATAGCTCAAAAAAATCAGTAAATGCATGAAAAATAACAAATGAAGTCAGGAAGGGTTGAAAATTGATGATGTGGCTTTGAATGGTGCATTTTGAACACAGAAAAACTATGGAGTTCAAATAAGATCAAGAAAAAGAAATCCCTTTGTAACAGACGAGTTTCCGTGTGAAACCCTGATACTTCGAATGAGATTGTCCGTTTTGTACACGAAGTGCATCCAGTTTTTGCCGTAAGCCTCTCTACTTTCTTGCACATGCTATGTGGGTGAAATGATGACACCATGCCAACTTTCAACCTTTTCAGAGTTCATTTGTAGTGCTTTTTTCAATTTCAGGGTCTTATAGCTCAAAAAAATCAGTAATTGCATGAAAAATAACAAATTAAGTCAGAAAGGGTTGAAAATCGATGATGTGGCTTTGAATGGTGCATTTTGAGAACAGAAAAACTAGGAGTTCGAATAAGTTCAAGAAAATGAAATCCCTTTGTAACAGACGAGTTTCCGTGTGAAACTCTGATACTTCGAATAAGATTGTCCGTTTTGTACACGAAGTGCATCCAGTTTTTCCCGTAAGCCTCTCTACTTTCTTGCACATGCTATGTGGGTGAAATGATGACACCATGCCAACTTTCAGCCTTTTCAGAGTTCATTTGTAGTGCTTTTCAATTTCAGGGTCTTATAGCTCAAAAAAATCAGTAAATGCATGAAAAATAACAAAGAAGTCAGAAAGGGTTGAAAATTGATGATGTGCTTTTGAATGGTGCATTTTGAACAAAGAAAATCTATGGAGTTCAAATAAGTTCAAGAAAATGAAATCCCTTTGTAACACACAAGTTTCCGTATGAAACCCTGATACTTCGAATGAGATTGTCCGTTTTGTGCACGAAGTGCATCCAGTTTTTGCCGTAAGACTCTCTACTTTCTTGCACATGCTATGTGGGTGAAATGTTGACACCATGCCAACTTTCAACCTTTTCAGAGTTCATTTGTAGTGCTTTTCAATTTCAGGGTCTTATAGCTCAAAAAAATATGTAAATGCATGAAAAATAACAAATGAAGTCAGAAAGGGTTGAAAATTGATGATGTGGCTTTGAATGGTGCATTTTGAACACACAAAAACTATGGAGTTCAAATAAGTTCAAGAAAATGAAATCCCTTTGTATCGGACGAGTTTCCATGTGAAACCCTAATACTTCGAATGAGATTGTCCGTTTTGTACACGAAGTGCATCCAGTTTTTGCCGTAAGCCTCTCTACTATCTTGCACATGCTATGTGGGTGAAATGATGACACCATGCCAACTTTTAACCTTTTCAGAGTTCATTTGTAGTGCTTTTTTCAATTTCAGGGTCTTATAGCTCAAAAAAATCAGTTCATGCATGAAAAATAAATAATGAAGTCAGAAAGGGTTGAAAATCGATGATGTGGCTTTGAATGGTGCATTTTGAAAACAGAAAAACTAGGTGTTCAAATAAGTTCAAGAAAATGAAATCCCTTTGTAACAGACGAGTTTCCGTGTGAAACCCTAATACTTCGAATGAGATTGTCCGTTTTGTACACGAAGTGCATCCAGTTTTTGCCGTAAGCCTCTATACTTTCTTGCACATGCTATGTGGGTGAAATGATGACACCATGCCAACTTTCAACCTTTTCAGAGTTCATTTGTAGTGCTTTTCAATTTCAGGGTCTTATAGCTCAAAAAAATCAGTAAATGCATGAAAAATAACAAATGAAGTCAGAAAGGGTTGAAAATTGATGATGTGGCTTTGAATGGTGCATTTTGAACACAGAAAAACTATGGAGTTCAAATAAGATCAAGAAAATGAAATCCCTTTATAACAGACGAGTTTCCGTGTGAAACCCTGATACTTCGAATGAGATTGTCCATTTTGTACACGAGGTAAATCCAGTTTTTGCCGTAAGCCTCTCTACTTTCTTGCAATGCTATGTGGGTGAAATGATGACACCATGCCAACTTTCAACCTTTTCAGAGTTCATTTGTAGTGCTTTTTCCAATTTCAGGGTCTTATAGCTCAAAAAAATCAATAAATGCATGAAAAATAAATAATGAAGTCAGA
>NW_025228333.1:30266-31294 GCF_018294505.1 Triticum aestivum | reverse complement strand
GGTTGAAAATTGATGATGTGCTTTTGAATGGTGCATTTTGAACAAAGAAAATCTATGGAGTTCAAATAAGTTCAAGAAAATGAAATCCCTTTGTAACACACAAGTTTCCGTATGAAACCCTGATACTTCGAATGAGATTGTCCGTTTTGTACACGAAGTGCATCCAGTTTTTGCCGTAAGACTCTCTACTTTCTTGCACATGCTATGTGGGTGAAATGTTGACACCATGCCAACTTTCAACCGTTTCAGAGTTCATTTGTAGTGCTTTTCAATTTCAGGGTCTTATAGCTCAAAAAAAAATGTAAATGCATGAAAAATAACAAATGAAGTCAGAAAGGGTTGAAAATTGATGATGTGGCTTTGAATGGTGCATTTTGAACACATGAAAACCTATGGAGTTCAAATAAGTTCAAGAAAAAGAAATCCCTTTGTATCGGACGAGTTTCCATGTGAAACCCTGATACTTCGAATGAGATTGTCCGTTTTGTACACGAAGTGCATCCACTTTTTACCGTAAGCCTCTCTACTATCTTGCACATGCTATGTGGGTGAAATGATGACACCATGCCAACTTTTAACCTTTTCAGAGTTCATTTGTAGTGCTTTTTTCAATTTCAGGGTCTTATAGCTCAAAAAAATCAGTTAATGCATGAAAAATAAATAATGAAGTCAGAAAGGGTTGAAAATCGATGATGTGGCTTTGAATGGTGCATTTTGAAAACAGAAAAACTAGGTGTTCAAATAAGTTCAAGAAAATGAAATCCCTTTGTAACAGACGAGTTTCCGTGTGAAACCCTGATACTTCGAATGAGATTGTCCGTTTTGTACACGAAGTGCATCCAGTTTTTGCCGTAAGCCTCTATACTTTCTTGCACATGCTATGTGGGTGAAATGATGACACCATGCCAACTTTCAACCTTTTCAGAGTTCATTTGTAGTGCTTTTCAATTTCAGGGTCTTATAGCTCAAAAAAAATCAGTAAATGCATGAAAAATAACAAATGAAGTCAGAAAGGGTTGAAAATTGAT
>NW_025228333.1:28896-30213 GCF_018294505.1 Triticum aestivum | reverse complement strand
GGTGCATTTTGAACACAGAAAAACTATGGAGTTCAAATAAGATCAAGAAAATGAAATCCCTTTGTAACAAACGAGTTTCCGTGTGAAACCCCGATACTTCGAATGAGATTGTCCGTTTTGTACACGAAGTGCATCCAGTTTTTGCCGTAAGCCTCTCTACTTTCTTGCAATGCTATGTGGGTGAAATGATGACACCATGCCAACTTTCAACCTTTTCAGAGTTCATTTGTAGTGCTTTTTTCAATTTCAGGGTCTTATAGCTCAAAAAAATCAATAAATGCATGAAAAATAAATAATGAAGTCAGAAAGGGTTGAAAATCAATGATGTGGCTTTGAATGGTGCATTTTGAAAACAGAAAAACTAGGAGTTCAAATAAATTCAAGAAAATGAAATCCCTTTGTAACAGATGAGGTTCCGTGTGAAACCCTGCTACTTCGAATGAGATTGTCTGTTTTGTACACGAAGTGCATCCAGTTTTTTCCGTAAGCCTCTCTACTTTCTTGCACATGCTATGTGGGAGAAATGATGACACCATGCCAACTTTCAACCTTTTCAGAGTTCATTTGTAGTGCTTTTTTCAATTTCATGGTCTTATATCTCAAAAAAATTAGTAAATGCATGAAAAATAACAAATGAAGTCAGAAAGGGTTGAAAATCGATGATGTGGATTTGAATGGTGCATTTTGAGAACGGAAAAACTAGGAGTTCGAATAAGTTCAAGAAAATGAAACCGTTTGTAACAGACGAGTTTCCGTGTGAAACCCTGATACTTCGAATGAGATTGTCCGTTTTGTACACGAAGTGCATCCAGTTTTTGCCGTAAGCCTCTCTACTTTCTTGCACATGCTATGTGGGTGAAATGATGACACCATGCAAACTTTCAACCTTTTCAGAGTTCATTTGTAGCGCTTTTCAATTTCAGGGCCTTATAGCTCAAACAAATCAAGTAAATGCATGAAAAATAACAAATGAAGCCAGAAAGGGTTGAAAATTGATGATGTGCCTTTGAATGGTGCATTTTGAACACAGAAAAACTATGGAGTTCAAATAAGTTCAAGAAAATGAAATCCCTTTGTAATAGACGAGTTTCCGTATGAAACCCTGATACTTCGAATGAGATTGTCCGTTTTGTACACGAAGTGCATCCAGTTTTTGCCTTAAGCCTCTGTACTTTCTTGCTCATGCTATGTGGGTGAAATGATGACACCATGCAAACTTTCAATCTTTTCAGAGTTCATTTGTAGTGCTTCTCAATTTCAGGGTCTTATAGCTCAAAAAAATAGTAAATGTAGGAAAAATAACAAATGAAGTCAGAA
>NW_025228333.1:28300-28830 GCF_018294505.1 Triticum aestivum | reverse complement strand
AGGGTTGAAAATTGATGATGTGGCTTTGAATGGTGCGTTTTGAACACAGAAAAACTATGGAGTTGAAATAAGTTCAAGAAAATGAAATCCCTTTGTAACAGACGAGTTTCCGTGTGAAACCCAGATACTTCGAATGACATTGTCCGTTTTGTACACGAAATGCATCCAGTTTTTGTCGTAAGCCTCTCTACTTTCTTGCACATGCTATGTGGGTGAAATGAGGACACCATGCCAACTTTCAACCTTTTCAGAGTTCATTTGTAGTGCTTTTTTCAATTTCAGGGTCTTATAGCTCAAAAAAATTAGTAAATGCATGAAAAATAACAAATGAAGTCAGAAAGGGTTGAAAATCGATGATGTGGCTTTGAATGGTGCATTTTGAGAACAAAAAAACTCGGAGTTCAAATAAGTTCAAGAAAATGAAATCCCTTTGTAACAGACGAGTTTCCGTGTGAAGCCCTGATACTTCGAATGAGATTGTCCGTTTTGTACACGAAGTGCATCCAGTTTTTGCCGTAAGCCTCTATACT
>NW_025228333.1:26723-28193 GCF_018294505.1 Triticum aestivum | reverse complement strand
ATCAGTAAATGCATGAAAAATAACAAATGAAGTCAGAAAGGGTTGAAAATTGATGATGTGGCTTTGAATGGTGCATTTTGAACACAGAAAAACTATGGAGTTCAAATAAGATCAAGAAAATGAAATCCCTTTGTAACAGACGAGTTTCCGTGTGAAACCCTGATACTTCGAATGAGATTGTCCGTTTTGTACACGAAGTGCATCCAGTTTTTACCGTAAGCCTCTCTACTTTCTTGCACATGCTATGTGGGTGAAATGATGACAACATGCCAACTTTCAAGCTTTTCAGAGTTCATCTGTAGTGCTTTTTTCAATTTCAGGGTCTTATAGCTCAAAAAAATCAGTAAATGCATGAAAAATAAATAATGAAGTCAGAAAGGGTTGAAAATAAATGATGTGGCTTTGAATGGTGCATTTTGAAAACAGAAAAACTAGTAGTTCAAATAAGTTCAAGAAAATGAAATCCCTTTGTAACAGACGAGTTTCCGTGTGAAACCCTGATACTTCGAATGAGATTGTCTGTTTTGTACACGAAGTGCATCCAGTTTTTTCCGTAAGCCTCTCAACTTTCTTGCACATGCTATGTGGGTGAAATGATGACACCATGCGAACTTTCAACCTTTTCAGAGTTCATTTGTAGTGCTTTTCAATTTCAGGGTCTTATAGCTAAAAAAATCAGTAAATGCATGAAAAATAACAAATGAAGTCAGAAAGGGTTGAAAATTGATGATGTGGCTTTGAATGGTGCATTTTGAACACAGAAAAACTATGGAGTTCAAATAAGATCAATAAAATGAAATCCCATTGTAACAGACGAGTTTCCGTGTGAATCCCTGATACTTTGAATGAGATTGTCCGTTTTGTACACGAAGTGCATCCAGTTTTTGCCGTAAGCCTCTGTACTTTCTTGCACATGCTATGTGGGTGAAATGATGACACCATGCCAACTTTCAACCTTTTCAGAGTTCATTTGTAGTGCTTTTTTCAATTTCAGGGTCTTATAGCTCAAAAAATCAGTAAATGCATGAAAAATAACAAATGAAGTCAGAAAGGGTTGAAAATCGATGATGTGGCTTTGAATGGTGCATTTTGAGAACAGAAAAACTAGGAGTTCAAATAAGTTCATGAAAATGAAATCCCTTTGTAACAGACGAGTTTCCATGTGAAACCCTGATACTTCGAATGAGATTGTCCGTTTTGTACACGAAGTGCATCCAGTTTTTGCCGTAAGCCTCTCTACTTTCTTGCAGATGCTATGTGGGTGAAATGATGACACCATGCAAACTTTCAACATTTTCAGAGTTCATTTGTAGTGCTTTTCAATTTCAGGGTCTTATAGCTCAAAAAAATCAGTAAATGCATGAAAAATAAATAATGAAGTCGGAAAGGGTTGAAAATCAATGATGTGGCTTTGAATGGTGCATTTTGAACACAGAAAAACTAGTAGTTCAAATAAGTTCAAGAAAATGA
>NW_025228333.1:26157-26565 GCF_018294505.1 Triticum aestivum | reverse complement strand
TAACAGACGAGTTTCCGTGTGAAACCCTGATACTTCGAATGAGATTGTCTGTTTTGTACACGAAGTGCATCCAGTTTTTTCCGTAAGCCTCTCTACTTTCTTGCACATGCTATGTGGGTGAAATGATGACACCATGCCAACTTTCAACCTTTTCAGAGTTCATTTGTAGTGCTTTTTTCAATTTCAGGGTCTTATAGCTCAAAAAAATTAGTAAATGCATGAAAAATAACAAATGAAGTCAGAAAGGGTTGAAAATCGATGATGTGGCTTTGAATGGTGCATTTTGAGAACAGAAAAACTCGGAGTTCAAATAAGTTCAAGAAAATGAAATCCCTTTGTAACAGACGAGTTTCCGTGTGAAGCCCTGATACTTCGAATGAGATTGTCCGTTTTGTACACGAAGTGCAT
>NW_025228333.1:25611-26126 GCF_018294505.1 Triticum aestivum | reverse complement strand
ATGAAGTCAGAAAGGGTTGAAAATTGATGATGTGGCTTTGAATGGTGCATTTTGAACACAGAAAAACTATGGAGTTCAAATAAGACCAAGAAAATGAAATCCCTTTCTAACAGACGAGTTTCCGTGTGAAACCCTGATACTTCGAATGAGATTGTCTGTTTTGTACACGAAGTGCATCCAGTTTTTTCCGTAAGCCTCTCTACTTTCTTGCACATGCTATGTGGGTGAAATGATGACACCATGCCAACTTTCAACCTTTTCAGAGTTCATTTGTAGTGCTTTTTTCAATTTCAGGGTCTTATAGCTCAAAAAAATTAGTAAATGCATGAAAAATAACAAATGAAGTCAGAAAGGGTTGAAAATCGATGATGTGGCTTTGAATGGTGCATTTTGAGAACAGAAAAACTCGGAGTTCAAATAAGTTCAAGAAAATGAAATCCCTTTGTAACAGACGAGTTTCCGTGTGAAGCCCTGATACTTCGAATGAGATTGTCCGTTTTGTACACGAAGTGCAT
>NW_025228333.1:24597-25601 GCF_018294505.1 Triticum aestivum | reverse complement strand
ACGAAGTGCATCCAGTTTTTGCCGTAAGCCTCTATACTTTCTTGCACATGCTAAGTGGGTGAAATGATGACACCATGCCAACTTTCAACCTTTTCAGAGTTCATTTGTAGTGCTTTTCATTTTCAGGGTCTTATAGCTAAAAAAATCAGTAAATGCATGAAAAATAACAAATGAAGTCAGAAAGGGTTGAAAATTGATGATGTGGCTTTGAATGGTGCATTTTGAACACAGAAAAACTATGGAGTTCAAATAAGACCAAGAAAATGAAATCCCTTTCTAACAGACGAGTTTCCGTGTGAAACCCTGATACTTCGAATGAGATTGTCCGTTTTGTACACGAAGTGCATCCAGTTTTTACCGTAAGCCTCTCTACTTTGTTGCACATGCTATGTGGGTGAAATGATGACAACATGCCAACTTTCAACCTTTTCAGAGTTCATTTGTAGTGCTTTTTTCAATTTCAGGGTCTTATAGCTCAAAAAAATCAGTAAATGCATGAAAAATAAATAATGAAGTCAGAAAGGGTTGAAAATAAATGATGTGGCTTTGAATGGGTCATTTTGAAAACAGAAAAACTAGTAGTTCAAATAAGTTCAAGAAAATGAAATCCCTTTGTAACAGACGAGTTTCCGTGTGAAACCCTGATACTTCGAATGAGATTGTCTGTTTTGTACACGAAGTGCATCCAGTTTTTTCCGTAAGCCTCTCTACTTTCTTGCACATGCTATGTGGGTGAAATGATGACAAAATGCGAACTTTCAACCTTTTCAGAGTTCATTTGTAGTGCTTTTCAATTTCAGGGTCTTATAGCTAAAAAAATCAGTAAATGCATGAAAAATAACAAATGAAGTCAGAAAGGGTTGAAAATTGATGATGTGGCTTTGAATGGTGCATTTTGAACACAGAAAAACTATGGAGTTCAAATAAGATCAATAAAATGAAATCCCTTTGTAACAGACGAGTTTCCGTGTGAAACCCTGATACTTTGAATGAGATTGTCCGTT
>NW_025228333.1:23643-24587 GCF_018294505.1 Triticum aestivum | reverse complement strand
TGAGATTGTCTGTTTTGTACACGAAGTGCATCCAGTTTTTTCCGTAAGCCTCTCTACTTTCTTGCACATGCTATGTGGGTGAAATGATGACAAAATGCGAACTTTCAACCTTTTCAGAGTTCATTTGTAGTGCTTTTCAATTTCAGGGTCTTATAGCTAGAAAAATCAGTAAATGCATGAAAAATAACAAATGAAGTCAGAAAGGGTTGCAAAATTGATGATGTGGCTTTGAATGGTGCATTTTGAACACAGAAAAACTATGGAGTTCAAATAAGATCAATAAAATGAAATCCCTTTGTAACAGACGAGTTTCCGTGTGAAACCCTGATACTTTGAATGAGATTGTCCGTTTTGTACACGAAGTGCATCCAGTTTTTGCCGTAAGCCTCTGTACTTTTTGCACATGCTATGTGGCTGAAATGATGACACCATGCCAACTTTCAACCTTTTCAGTGTTCATTTGTAGTGCTTTTTTCAATTTCAGGGTCTTATAGCTCAAAAAAAATCAGTAAATGCATGAAAAATAACAAATGAAGTCAGAAAGGGTTGAAAATTGATGATGTGGCTTTGAATGGTGCATTTTGAGAACAGAAAAACTAGGAGTTCAAATAAGTTCATGAAAATGAAATCCCTTTGTAACAGACGAGTTTCCGTGTGAAACCCTGATACTTCGAATGAGATTGTCCGTTCTGTACACGAAGTGCATCCAGTTTTTGCCGTAAGCCTCTCTACTTTCTTGCACATGCTATGTGGGTGAAATTATGACACCATGCAAACTTTCAACATTTTCAGAGTTCATTTGTAGTGCTTTTCAATTTCAGGGTCTTATAGCTCAAAAAAATCAGTAAATGCATGAAAAATAAATAATGAAGTCGGAAAGGGTTGAAAATCAATGATGTGGCTTTGAATGGTGCATTTTGAAAACAGAAAAACTAGTAGTTCAA
>NW_025228333.1:21769-23633 GCF_018294505.1 Triticum aestivum | reverse complement strand
ACACCATGCCAACTTTCAACCTTTTCAGAGTTCATTTGTAGTGCTTTTTTCAATTTCAGGGTCTTATAGCTCAAAAAAATCAGTAAATGCATGAAAAATAACAAATGAAGTCAGAAAGGGTTGAAAATCGATGATGTGGCTTTGAATGGTGCATTTTGAGAACAGAAAAACTAGGAGTTCAAATAAGTTCATGAAAATGAAATCCCTTTTTAACAAACGAGTTTCCGTGTGAAACCCTGATACTTCGAATGAGATTGTCCGTTCTGTACAAGAAGTGCATCCAGTTTTTGCCGTAAGCCTCTCTACTTTCTTGCACATGCTATGTGGGTGAAATCATGACACCATGCAAACTTTCAACATTTTCAGAGTTCATTTGTAGTGCTTTTCAATTTCAGGGTCTTATAGCTCAAAAAAATCAGTAAATGCATGAAAAATAAATAATGAAGTCGGAAAGGGTTGAAAATCAATGATGTGGCTTTGAATGGTGCATTTTGAAAACAGAAAAACTAGTAGTTCAAATAAGTTCAAGAAAATGAAATCCCTTTGTAACAGACGAGTTTCCGTGGGAAACCCTGATACTTCGAATGAGATTGTCTGTTTTGTACACGAAGTGCATCCAGTTTTTTCCGTAAGGCTCTCTACTTTCTTGCACATGCTATGTGGGTGAAATGATGACACCAGGCCAACTTTCAACCTTTTCAGAGTTCATGTGTAGTGCTTTTCAATTTCAGGGTCTTATAGCTAAAAAATCAGTAAATGCATGAAAAATAACAAATGAAGTCAGAAAGGGTTGAAAATTGATGATGTGGCTTTGAATGGTGCATTTTGAACACAGAAAAACTATGGAGTTCAAATAAGATCAATAAAATGAAATCCCTTTGTAACTGACGAGTTTCCGTGTGAAACCCTGATACTTCGAATGAGATTGTCTGTTTTGTACACGAAGTGCATCCAGTTTTTTCCGTAAGCCTCTCTACTTTCTTGCACATGCTATGTGGGTGAAATGATGACAAAATGCGAACTTTCAACCTTTTCAGAGTTCATTTGTAGTGCTTTTCAATTTCAGGGTCTTATAGCTAGAAAAATCAGTAAATGCATGAAAAATAACAAATGAAGTCAGAAAGGGTTGCAAAATTGATGATGTGGCTTTGAATGGTGCATTTTGAACACAGAAAAACTATGGAGTTCAAATAAGATCAATAAAATGAAATCCCTTTGTAACAGACGAGTTTCCGTGTGAAACCCTGATACTTTGAATGAGATTGTCCGTTTTGTACACGAAGTGCATCCAGTTTTTGCCGTAAGCCTCTGTACTTTTTGCACATGCTATGTGGCTGAAATGATGACACCATGCCAACTTTCAACCTTTTCAGTGTTCATTTGTAGTGCTTTTTTCAATTTCAGGGTCTTATAGCTCAAAAAAAATCAGTAAATGCATGAAAAATAACAAATGAAGTCAGAAAGGGTTGAAAATTGATGATGTGGCTTTGAATGGTGCATTTTGAGAACAGAAAAACTAGGAGTTCAAATAAGTTCATGAAAATGAAATCCCTTTGTAACAGACGAGTTTCCGTGTGAAACCCTGATACTTCGAATGAGATTGTCCGTTCTGTACACGAAGTGCATCCAGTTTTTGCCGTAAGCCTCTCTACTTTCTTGCACATGCTATGTGGGTGAAATTATGACACCATGCAAACTTTCAACATTTTCAGAGTTCATTTGTAGTGCTTTTCAATTTCAGGGTCTTATAGCTCAAAAAAATCAGTAAATGCATGAAAAATAAATAATGAAGTCGGAAAGGGTTGAAAATCAATGATGTGGCTTTGAATGGTGCATTTTGAAAACAGAAAAACTAGTAGTTCAA
>NW_025228333.1:19048-21759 GCF_018294505.1 Triticum aestivum | reverse complement strand
TCAACCTTTTCAGAGTTCATTTGTAGTGCTTTTCAATTTCAGGGTCTTATAGCTAGAAAAATCAGTAAATGCATGAAAAATAACAAATGAAGTCAGAAAGGGTTGCAAAATTGATGATGTGGCTTTGAATGGTGCATTTTGAACACAGAAAAACTATGGAGTTCAAATAAGATCAATAAAATGAAATCCCTATGTAACAGACGAGTTTCCGTGTGAAACCCTGATACTTTGAATGAGATTGTCCGTTTTGTACACGAAGTGCATCCAGTTTTTGCCGTAAGCCTCTGTACTTTTTGCACATGCTATGTGGCTGAAATGATGACACCATGCCAACTTTCAACCTTTTCAGTGTTCATTTGTAGTGCTTTTTTCAATTTTAGGGTCTTATAGCTCAAAAAAATCAGTAAATGCATGAAAAATAACAAATGAAGTCAGAAAGGGTTGAAAATTGATGATGTGGCTTTGAATGGTGCATTTTGAGAACAGAAAAACTAGGAGTTCAAATAAGTTCATGAAAATGAAATCCCTTTGTAACAGACGAGTTTCCGTGTGAAACCCTGATACTTCGAATGAGATTGTCCGTTCTGTACACGAAGTGCATCCAGTTTTTGCCGTAAGCCTCTCTACTTTCTTGCACATGCTATGTGGGTGAAATGATGACACCATGCAAACTTTCAACATTTTCAGAGTTCATTTGTAGTGCTTTTCAATTTCAGGGTCTTATAGCTCAAAAAAATCAGTAAATGCATGAAAAATAAATAATGAAGTCGGAAAGGGTTGAAAATCAATGATGTGGCTTTGAATGGTGCATTTTGAAAACAGAAAAACTAGTAGTTCAAATAAGTTCAAGAAAATGAAATCCCTTTGTAACAGACGAGTTTCCGTGGGAAACCCTGATACTTCGAATGAGATTGTCTGTTTTGTACACGAAGTGCATCCAGTTTTTTCCGTAAGCCTCTCTACTTTCTTGCACATGCTATGTGGGTGAAATGATGACACCATGCCAACTTTCAACCTTTTCAGAGTTCATTTGTAGTGCTTTTCAATTTCAGGGTCTTATAGCTAAAAAAAATCAGTAAATGCATGAAAAATAACAAATGAAGTCAGAAAGGGTTGAAACTTGATGATGTGGCTTTGAATGGTGCATTTTGAACACAGAAAAACTATGGAGTTCAAATAAGATCAATAAAATGAAATCCCTTTGTAACTGACGAGTTTCCGTGTGAAACCCTGATACATTGAATGAGATTGTCCGTTTTGTACACGAAGTGCATCCAGTTTTTGCCGTAAGTCTCTCTACTTTCTTGCACATGCTATGTGGGTGAAATGATGACACCATGCCAACTTTCAACCTTTTCAGAGTTTATTTGTAGTGCTTTTTTCAATTTCAGGGTCTTATAGCTCAAAAAAATCAGTAAATGCATGAAAAATAACAAATGAAGTCAGAAAGGGTTGAAAATCGATGATGTGGCTTGGAATGGTGCATTTTGAGAACAGAAAAACTAGGAGTTCAAATAAGTTCAGGAAAATGAAATCCCTTTGCAACAGACGAGTTTCCGTGTGAAACCCTGATACTTCGAATGAGATTGTCCGTTTTGTACATGATGTGCATCCAGTTTTTGACGTAAGCCTCTCTACTTTCTTGCACATGCTATGTGGGTGAAATGATGACACCATGCAAACTTTCAACCTTTTAAGAGTTCATTTGTAGTGCTTTTCAATTTCAGGGTCTTATAGCTCAAATAAATCAAGTAAATGCATGGAAAATAACAAATGAAGTCAGAAAGGGTTGAAAATTGATGATGTCCCTTTGAATGGTAAATTTTGAACACAGAAAAACTATGGAGTTCAAATAAGTTCAAGAAAATGAAATCCCTTTGTAACAGACGAGTTTCCGTATGAAACCATGATACTTCGAATGAGATTGTCCGTTTCGTACACGAAGTGCATCCAGTTTTTGCCTTAAGCCTCTCTACTTTCTTGCACATGCTATGTGGGTGAAATGATGACACCATGCAAACTTTCAACCTTTTCAGAGTTCATTTGTAGTGCTTCTCAATTTCAGGGTCTTATAGCTCAAAAAAATCAGTAAATGTAGGAAAAATGACAAATGAAGTCAGAAAGGGTTGAAATTGATGATGTGGCTTTGAATGGTGCATTTTGAACACAGAAAAACTATGGAGTTCAAATAAGTTCAAGAAAATGAAATCCCTTTGTAACAGACGAGTTTCCGTGTGAAACCCTGATACTTCGAATGACATTGTCCGTTTTGTACACGAAGTGCATCCAGTTTTTGTCGTAAGCCTCTCTACTTTCTTGCACATGCTATGTGGGTGAAATGAGGACACCATGCCAACTTTCAACATTTTCAGAGTTCATTTGGATTGCTTTTTTCAATTTCAGGGTCTTATAGCTAAAAAAATCTGTAAATGCATGAAAAATAACAAATGAAGTCAGAAAGGGTTGAAAATCGATGATGTGGCTTTGAATGGTGCATTTTGAGAACAGAAAAACTAGGAGTTCAAATAAGTTCAAGAAAATGAAATCCCTTTGTAACAGACGAGTTTCCGTGTGAAGTCCTGATACTTCGAATGAGATTGTCCGTTTTGTACACGAAGTGCATCCAGTTTTTGCCGTAAGCCTCTATACTTTCTTGCACATGCTAAGTGGGTGAAATGATGACACCATGCCAACTTTCAACCTTTCAGAGT
>NW_025228333.1:17898-18958 GCF_018294505.1 Triticum aestivum | reverse complement strand
ATCAGTAAATGCATGAAAAATAACAAATGAAGTCACAAAGGGTTGAAAATTGCTGATGTGGCTTTGAATGGTGCATTTTGAACACAGAAAAACTATGGAGTTCAAATAAGATCAATAAAATGAAATCCCTTTGTAACAGACGAGTTTCCGTGTGAAACCCTGATACTTTGAATGAGATTGTCCGTTTTGTACACGAAGTGCATACAGTTTTTGCCGTAAGCCTCTCTACTTTCTTGCACATGCTATGTGGGTGAAATGATGACACCATGCCAACTTTCAACCTTTTCAGAGTTCATTTGTAGTGCTTTTTCAATTTCAGGGTCTTATAGCTCAAAAAATCAGTAAATGCATGAAAAATAACAAATGAAGTCAGAAAGGGTTGAAAATCGATGATGTGGCTTTGAATGGTGCATTTTGAGAACAGAAAAACTAGGAGTTCAAATAAGTTCAAGAAAATGAAATCCCTTTGTAACAGACGAGTTTCCGTGTGAAACCCTGATACTTCGAATGAGATTGTCCGTTTTGTACAGGATGTGCATCCAGTTTTTGACGTAAGCCTCTCTACTTTCTTGCACATGCTATGTGGGTGAAATGATGACACCATGCAAACTTTCAACCTTTTAAGAGTTCATTTGTAGTGCTTTTAAATTTCAGGGTCTTATAGCTCAAATAAATCAAGTAAATGCATGAAAAATAACAAATGAAGTCAGAAAGGGTTGAAAATTGATGATGTGCCTTTGAATGGTGCATTTTGAACACAGAAAAACTATGGAGTTCAAATAAGTTCAAGAAAATGAAATCCCTTTGTAACAGACGAGTTTCCGTATGAAACCCTGATACTTCGAATGAGATTGTCCGTTTTGTACACGAAGTGCATCCAGTTTTTGCCTTAAGCCTCTCTACTTTCTTGCACATGCTATGTGGGTGAAATGATGACACCATGCAAACTTTCAACCTTTTCAGAGTTCATTTGTAGTGCTTCTCAATTTCAGGGTCTTATAGCTCAAAAAAATCAGTAAATGTAGGAAAAATAACAAATGAAGTCAGAAAGGGTTGAAAA
>NW_025228333.1:15707-17274 GCF_018294505.1 Triticum aestivum | reverse complement strand
ACACAGAAAACTATGGAGTTCAAATAAGATCAATAAAATGAAATCCCTTTGTAACGGACGAGTTTCCATGTGAAACCCTGATACTTTGAATGAGATTGTCCGTTTTGTACACGAAGTGCATCTAGTTTTTGCCGTAAGCCTCTCTACTTTCTTGCACATGCTATGTGGGTGAAATGATGACACCATGCCAACTTTCAACCTTTTCAGAGTTCATTTGTAGTGCTTTTTTCAATTTCAGGGTCTTATAGCTCAAAAAAAATCAGTAAATGCTTGAAAAATAACAAATGAAGTCAGAAAGGGTTGAAAATCGATGATGTGGCTTTGAATGGTGCATTTTGAGAACAGAAAAACTAGGAGTTCAAATAAGTTCAAGAAAATGAAATCCTTTTGTAACAGACGAGTTTCCGTGTGAAACCCTGATACTTCGAATGAGATTGTCCGTTTTGTACACGAAGTGCATCCAGTTTTTGCCGTAAACCTCTCTACTTTCTTGCACATGCTATGTGGGTGAAATGATGACACCATGCAAACTTTCAACCTTTTCAGAGTTCATTTGTAGTGCTTTTCAATTTCAGGGTCTTATAGCTCAAACAAATCAAGTAAATGCATGAAAAATAACAAATGAAGTCCGAAAGGGTTGAAAATTGATGATATGCCTTTGAATGGTGCATTTTGAACACAGAAAAACTATGGAGTTCAAATAAGATCAAGAAAATGAAATCCCTTTGTAACAGACGAGTTTCCGTATGAAACCCTGATACTTCGAATGAGATTGTCCGGTTTGTACACGAAGTGCATCCAGTTTTTGCCTTAAGCCTCTCTACTTTCTTGCACATGCTATGTGGGTGAAATGATGACACCATGCAAACTTTCAACCTTTTCAGAGTTCGTTTGTAGTGCTTCTCAATTTCAGGGTCTTAAAGCTCAAAAAATTCAGTAAATGTAGGAAAAATAACAAATGAAGTCAGAAAGGGTTGAAAATTGATGATGTGGCTTTGAATGGTGCATTTTGAACATAGAAAAACTATGGAGTTCAAATAAGTTCAAGAAAATGAAATCCCTTTGTAACACATGAGTTTCCTCTCTATTTTCTTGCACACGCTATGTGGGTGAAATGATGACACCATGCAAACTTTCAACCTTTTCAGAGTTCATTTGTAGTGCTTCTCAATTTCAGGGTCTTATAGCTCAAAAAAATCAGTAAATGTAGGAAAAATGACAAATGAAGTCAGAAAGGGTTGAAAATTGATGATGTGGCTTTGAATGGTGCATTTTGAACACAGAAAAACTATGGAGTTCAAATAAGTTCAAGAAAATGAAATCCCTTTGTAACAGACGAATTTCCGTGTGAAACCCTGATACTTCGAATGAGATTGTCCGTTTTGTACACGAAGTGCATCCAGTTTTTGTCGTAAGCCTCTCTACTTTCTTGCACATGCTATGTGGGTGAAATGAGGACACCATGCCAACTTTCAACCTTTTCAGAGTTCATTTGTAGTGCTTTTTTCAATTTCAGGGTCTTATAGCTCAAAAAAATCAGTAAATGCATGAAAAATAACAAATGAAG
>NW_025228333.1:12699-15653 GCF_018294505.1 Triticum aestivum | reverse complement strand
AGGAGTTCAAATAAGTTCAAGAAAATGAAATCCCTTTGTAACAGACGAGTTTCCGTGTGAAGCCCTGATACTTCGAATGAGATTGTCCGTTTTGTACACGAAGTGCATCCAGTTTTTGCCGTAAGCCTCTATACTTTCTTGCACATGCTAAGTGGGTGAAATGATGACACCATGCCAACTTTCAACCTTTTGAGAGTTCATTTGTAGTGCTTTTCAATTTAAGGGTCTTATAGCTAAAAAAATCAGTAAATGCATGAAAAATAACAAATGAAGTCAGAAAGGGTTGAAAATTGATGATGTGGCTTTGAATGGTGCATTTTGAACACAAAAAAACTATGGAGTTCAAATAAGATCAAGAAAATCAAATCCCTTTGTAACAGACCAGTTTCCGTGTGAAACCCTGATACTTCGAATGAGATTGTCCGTTTTGTACACGAAGTGCATCCAGTTTTTACCGTAAGCCTCTCTACTTTCTTGCACATGCTATGTGGGTGAAATGATGACAACATGCCAACTTTCAACCTTTTCAGAGTTCATTTGTAGTGCTTTTTTCAATTTCAGGGTCTTATAGCTCAAAAAAATCAGTAAATGCATGAAAAATAAATAATGAAGTCAGAAAGGGTTGAAAATCAATGATGTGGCTTTGAATGGTGCATTTTGAAAATAGAAAAACTAGTAGTTCAAATAAGTTCAAGAAAATGAAATCCCTTTGTAACAGACGAGTTTCCGTGTGAAACCCTGATACTTCGAATGAGATTGTCTGTTTTGTACACGAAGTGCATCCAGTTTTTTCGTAAGCCTCTCTACTTTCTTGCACATGCTATGTGGGTGAAATGATGACACCATGCCAACTTTCAACCTTTTCAGAGTTCATTTGTAGTGCTTTTCAATTTCAGGGTCTTATAGCTAAAAAAATCAGTAAATGCATGAAAAATAACAAATGAAGTCAGAAAGGGTTGAAAATTGATGATGTGGCTTTGAATGGTGCATTTTGAACACAGAAAAACTATGGAGTTCAAATAAGATCAATAAAATGAAATCCCTTTGTAACGGACGAGTTTTCGTGTGAAACCCTGATACTTTGAATGAGATTATCCGTTTTGTACACGAAGTGCATCCAGTTTTTGCCGTAAGCCTCTCTACTTTCTTACACATGCTATGTGGGTGAAATGATGACACCATGCCAACTTTCAACCTTTTCAGAGTTCATTTGTAGTGCTTTTTTCAATTTCAGGGTCTTATAGCTCAAAAAAAAAATCAGTAAATGCATGAAAAATAACAAATGAAGTCAGAAAGGGTTGAAAATCGATGATGTGGCTTTGAATGGTGCATTTTGAGAACAGAAAAACTAGGAGTTCAAATAAGTTCAAGAAAATGAAATCCTTTTGTAACAGACGAGTTTCCGTGTGAAACCCTGATACTTCGAATGAGATTGTCCGTTTTGTACACGAAGTGCATCCAGTTTTTGCCGTAAGCCTCTCTACTTTCTTGCACATGCTATGTGGGTGAAATGATGACACCATGCCAACTTTCAACCTTTTGAGAGTTCATTTGTAGTGCTTTTCAATTTCAGGGTATTATAGCTCAAACAAATCAAGTAAATGCATGAAAAATAACAAATGAAGTCCGAAAGGGTTGAAAATTGATGATGTGCCTTTGAATGGTGCATTTTGAACACAGAAAAACTATGGAGTTCAAATAAGTTCAAGAAAATGAAATCCCTTTGTAACACACGAGTTTCCTCTCTATTTTCTTGCACACGCTATGTGGGTGAAATGATGACACCATGCAAACTTTCAACCTTTTCAGAGTTCATTTGTAGTGCTTCTCAATTTCAGGGTCTTATAGCTCAAAAAAATCATTAAATGTAGGAAAAATGACAAATGAAGTCAGAAAGGGTTGAAAATTGATGATGTGGCTTTGAATGGTGCATTTTGAACACAGAAAAACTATGGAGTTCAAATAAGTTCAAGAAAATGAAATCCCTTTGTAACAGACGAGTTTCCGTGTGAAACCCTGATACTTCGAATGAGATTGTCCGTTTTGTACACGAAGTGCATCCAGTTTTTGTCGTAAGCCTCTCTACTTTCTTGCACATGCTATGTGGGTGAAATGAGGACACCATGCCAACTTTCAACCTTTTCAGAGTTCATTTGTAGTGCTTTTTTCAATTTCAGGGTCTTATAGCTCAAAAAAATCAGTAAATGCATGAAAAATAACAAATGAAGTCAGAAAGGGTTGAAAATCGATGATGTGGCTTTGAATGGTGCATTTTGAGAACAGAAAAACTAGGAGTTCAAATAAGTTCAAGAAAATGAAATCCCTTTGTAACAGACGAGTTTCCGTGTGAAGCCCTGATACTTCGAATGAGATTGTCTGTTTTGTACACGAAGTGCATCCAGTTTTTGCCGTAAGCCTCTATACTTTCTTGCACATGCTAAGTGGGTGAAATGATGACACCATGCCAACTTTCAACCTTTTGAGAGTTCATTTGTAGTGCTTTTCAATTTAAGGGTCTTATAGGTAAAAAAATCAGTAAATGCATGAAAAATAACAAATGAAGTCAGAAAGGGTTGAAAATTGATGATGTGGCTTTGAATGGTGCATTTTGAACACAAAAAAACTATGGAGTTCAAATAAGATCAAGAAAATGAAATCCCTTTGTAACAGACCAGTTTCCGTGTGAAACCCTGATACTTCGAATGAGATTGTCCGTTTTGTACACGAAGTGCATCCAGTTTTTACCGTAAGCCTCTCTACTTTCTTGCACATGCTATGTGGGTGAAATGATGACAACATGCCAACTTTCAACCTTTTCAGAGTTCATTTGTAGTGCTTTTTTCAATTTCAGGGTCTTATAGCTCAAAAAAATCAGTAAATGCATGAAAAATAAATAATGAAGTCAGAAAGGGTTGAAAATCAATGATGTGGCTTTGAATGGTGCATTTTGAAAA
>NW_025228333.1:8907-11267 GCF_018294505.1 Triticum aestivum | reverse complement strand
TAGTGCTTTTCAATTTCAGGGTATTATAGCTCAAACAAATCAAGTAAATGCATGAAAAATAACAAATGAAGTCCGAAAGGGTTGAAAATTGATGATGTGCCTTTGAATGGTGCATTTTGAACACAGAAAAACTATGGAGTTCAAATAAGTTCAAGAAAATGAAATCCCTTTGTAACAGACGAGTTTCCGTATGAAACCCTGATACTTCGAATGAGATTGTCCGTTCTGTACACGAAGTGCATCCAGTTTTTGCCTTAAGCCTCTCTACTTTCTTGCACATGCTATGTGGGTGAAATGATGACACCATGCAAACTTTCAACCTTTTCAGAGTTCATTTGTAGTGCTTCTCAATTTCAGGGTCTTATAGCTCAAAAAATTCAGTAAATGTAGGAAAAATAACAAATGAAGTCCGAAAGGGTTGAAAATTGATGATGTGGCTTTGAATGGTGCATTTTGAACATAGAAAAACTATGGAGTTCAAATAAGTTCAAGAAAATGAAATCCCTTTGTAACACACGAGTTTCCTCTCTATTTTCTTGCACATGCTATGTGGGTGAAATGATGACACCATGCCAACTTTCAACCTTTTCAGAGTTCATTTGTAGTGCTTTTCAATTTCAGGGTCTTATAGCTCAAAAAACTCAGTACATGCATGAAAAATAACAAATGAAGTCAGAAAGGGTTGAAAATCGATGATGTGGCTTTGAATGGTGCATTTTGAGAACAGAAAAACTAGGAGTTCAAATAAGTTCAAGAAAATGAAATCCCTTTGTAACAGACGAGTTTCCGTGTGCAGCCCTGATACTTCGAATGAGATTGTCCGTTTTGTACACGAAGTGCATCCAGTTTTTGCCGTAAGCCTCTATACTTTCTTGCACATGCTAAGTGGGTGAAATGATGACACCATGCCAACTTTCAACCTTTTCAGAGTTCATTTGTAGTGCTTTTCAATTTCAGGGTCTTATAGCTAAAAAATCAGTAAATGCATGAAAAATAACAAATGAAGTCAGAAAGGGTTGAAAATTGATGAGGTGGCTTTGAATGGTGCGTTTTGAACACAGAAAAACTATGGAGTTCAAATAAGATCAAGAAAATAAAATCCCTTTGTAACAGACGAGTTTCCGTATGAAACCCTGATACTTCGAATGAGATTGTCCGTTTTGTACACGAAGTGCATCCAGTTTTTACCGTAAGCCTCTCTACTTTCTTGCACATGCTATGTGGGTGAAATGATGACAACATGCCAACTTTCAACCTTTTCAGAGTTCATTTGTAGTGCTTTTTTCAATTTCAGGGTCTTATAGCTCAAAAAAATCAGTAAATGCATGAAAAATAAATAATGAAGTCAGAAAGGGTTGAAAATCAATGATGTGGCTTTGAATGGTGCATTTTGAAAACAGAAAAACTAGTAGTTCAAATAAGTTCAAGAAAATGAAATCCCTTTGTAACAGACGAGTTTCCGTGTGAACCCCTGATACTTCGAATGAGATTGTCTGTTTTGTACACGAAGTGCATCCAGTTTTTTCCGTAAGCCTCTCTACTTTCTTGCACATGCTATGTGGGTGAAATGATGACACCATGCCAACTTTCAACCTTTTCAGAGTTCATTTGTAGTGCTTTTCAATTTCAGGGTCTTATAGCTAAAAAAATCAGTAAATGCATGAAAAATAACAAATGAAGTCAGAAAGGGTTGAAAATTGATGATGTGGCTTTGAATGGTGCATTTTGAACACAGAAAAACTATGGAGTTCAAATAAGATCAATAAAATGAAATCCCTTTGTAAGAGACGAGTTTCCGTGTGAAACCCTGATACTTTGAATGAGATTATCCGTTTTGTACACGAAGTGCATCTACTTTTTGCCGTAAGCCTCTCTACTTTCTTGCACATGCTATGTGGGTGAAATGATGACACCATGCTAACTTTCAACCTTTTCAGAGCTCATTTGTAGTGCTTTTTTCAATTTCAGGGTCTTATAGCTCAAAAAATCAGTAAATGCATGAAAAATAACAAATGAAGTCAGAAAGGGTTGAAAATCGATGATGTGGCTTTGAATGGTGCATTTTGAGAACAGAAAAACTAGGAGTTCAAATAAGTTCAAGAAAATGAAATCCTTTTGTAACAGACGAGTTTCCGTGTGAAACCCTGATACGTCGAATGAGATTGTCCGTTTTGTACACGAAGTGCATCCAGTTTTTGCCGTAAGCCTCTCTACTTTCTTGCACATGCTATGTGGGTGAAATGATGACACCATGCAAACTTTCAACCTTTTCAGAGGTCATTTGTAGTGCTTTTCAATTTCAGGGTCTTATAGCTCAAACAAATCAAGTAAATGCATGAAAAATAACAAATGAAGTCAGA
>NW_025228333.1:6243-7863 GCF_018294505.1 Triticum aestivum | reverse complement strand
TCGAGAACAGAAAAACTAGGAGTTCAAATAAGTTCAAGAAAATGAAATCCCTTTATAACAGACGAGTTTCCGTGTGAAGCCCTGATACTTCGAATGAGATTGTCCGTTTTGTACACAAAGTGCATCCAGTGTTTGCCGTAAGCCTCTATACTTTCTTGCACATGCTAAGTGGGTGAAATGATGACACCATGCCAACTTTCAACCTTTTCAGAGTTCATTTGTAGTGCTTTTCAATTTCAGGGTCTTATAGCTAAAAAATCAGTAAATGCATGAAAAATAACAAATGAAGTCAGAAAGGGTTGAAAATTGATGATGTGGCTTTGAATGGTGCATTTTGAACACAGAAAAACTATGGAGTTCAAATAAGATCAATAAAATGAAATCCCTTTGTAACAGACGAGTTTCCGTGTGAAACCCTGATACTTTGAATGAGATTGTCCGTTTTGTACACGAAGTGCATCCAGTTTTTGCCGTAAGACTCTCTACTTTCTTGCACATGCTATGTGGGTGAAATGATGACACCATGCCATCTTTCAACTTTTTCAGAGCTCATTTGTAGTGCTTTTTTCAATTTCAGGGTCCTATAGCTCAAAAAAAATCAGTGAATGCATGAAAAATAACAAATGAAGTCAGAAAGGGTTGAAAATCGATGATGTGGCTTTGAATGGTGCATTTTGAGAACAGAAAAACTAGGAGTTCAAATAAGTTCAAGAAAATGAAATCCTTTTGTAACAGACGAGTTTCCGTGTGAAACCCTGATACGTCGAATGAGATTGTCCGTTTTGTACACGAAGTGCATCCAGTTTTTGCCGTAAGCCTCTCTACTTTCTTGCACATGCTATGTGGGTGAAATGATGACACCATGCAAACTTTCAACCTTTTCAGAGTTCATTTGTAGTGCTTTTCAATTTCAGGGTCTTATAGCTCAAACAAATCAAGTAAATGCATGAAAAATAACAAATGAAGTCAGAAAGGGTTGAAAATTGATGATGTGCCTTTGAATGGTGCATTTTGAACACAGAAAACTATGGAGTTCAAATAAGTTCAAGAAAATGAAATCCCTTTGTAACAGACGAGTTTCCGTATGAAACCCTGATACTTCGAATGAGATTGTCCGTTTTGTACACGAAGTGCATCCAGTTTTTGCCTTAAGCCTCTCTACTTTCTTGCACATGCTATGTGGGTGAAATGATGACACCATGCAAACTTTCAACCTTTTCAGAGTTCATTTGTAGTGCTTCTCAATTTCAGGGTCTTATAGCTCAAAAAAATCAGTAAATGTAGGAAAAGTAACAAATGAAGTAAGAAAGGGTTGAAAATTGATGATGTGGCTTTGAATGGTGCATTTTGAACATAGAAAAACTATGGAGTTCAAATAAGTTCAAGAAAATGAAATCCCTTTGTAACAGACAAGTTTCCTCTCTATTTTCTTGCCCATGCTATGTGGGTGAAATGATGACACCATGCCAACTTTCAACCTTTTCAGAGTTCATTTGTAGTGCTTTTCAATTTCAGGGTCTTATAGCTCAAAAAACTCAGTAAATGCATGAAAAATAACAAATGAAGTCAGAAAGGGTTGAAAATCGATGATGTGGCTTTGAATGGTGCATTTTGAGAACA
>NW_025228333.1:0-3869 GCF_018294505.1 Triticum aestivum | reverse complement strand
AACTTTCAACCTTTTCAGAGTTCATTTGTAGTGCTTCTCAATTTCAGGGTCTTATAGCTCAAAAAAATCAGTAAATGTAGGAAAAGTAACAAATGAAGTCAGAAAGGGTTGAAAATTGATGATGTGGCTTTGAATGGTGCATTTTGAACATCGAAAAACTATGGAGTTCAAATAAGTTCAAGAAAATGAAATCCCTTTGTAACAGACAAGTTTCGTCTCTATTTTCTTGCACATGCTATGTGGGTGAAATGATGACACCATGCCAACTTTCAACCTTTTCAGAGTTCATTTGTAGTGCTTTTCAATTTCAGGGTCTTATAGCTCAAAAAATTCAGTAAATGCATGAAAAATACCAAATGAAGTCAGAAAGGGTTGAAAATCGATGATGTGGCTTTGAATGGTGCATTTTGAGAACAGAAAAACTAGGAGTTCAAATAAGTTCAAGAAAATGAAATCCCTTTGTAACAGACGAGTTTCCGTGTGAAGCCCTGATACTTCGAATGAGATTGTCCGTTTTGTACACGAAGTGCATCCAGTGTTTGCCGTAAGCCTCTATACTTTCTTGCACATGCTAAGTGGGTGAAATGATGACACCATGCCAACTTTCAACCTTTTCAGAGTTCATTTGTAGTGCTTTTCATTTTCAGGGTCTTATAGCTAAAAAATCAGTAAATGCATGAAAAATAACAAATGAAGTCAGAAAGGGTTGAAAATTGATGATGTGGCTTTGAATGGTGCATTTTGAACACAGAAAAACTATGGAGTTCAAATAAGATCAATAAAATGAAATCCCTTTGTAACAGACGAGTTTCCGTGTGAAACCCTGATACTTTGAATGAGATTGTCCGTTTTGTACACGAAGTGCATCCAGTTTTTGCCGTAAGCCTCTCTACTTTCTTGCACATGCTATGTGGGTGAAATGATGACACCATGCCAACTTTCAACCTTTTCAGAGTTCATTTGTAGTGCTTTTTTCAATTTCAGGGTCTTATAGCTCAAAAAAAATCAGTGAATGCATGAAAAATAACAAATGAAGTCAGAAAGGGTTGAAAATCGATGATGTGGCTTTGAATGGTGCATTTTGAGAACAGAAAAACTAGGAGTTCAAATAAGTTCAAGAAAATGAAATCCTTTTGTAACAGACGAGTTTCCGTGTGAAACCCTGATACTTCGAATGAGATTGTCCGTTTTGTACATGAAGTGCATCCAGTTTTTGCCGTAAGCCTCTCTACTTTCTTGCACATGCTATGTGGGTGAAATGATGACACCATGCAAACTTTCAACCTTTTCAGAGTTCATTTGTAGTGCTTTTCAATATCAGGGTCTTATAGCTCAAACAAATCAAGTAAATGCATGAAAAATAACAAATGAAGTCAGAAAGGGTTGAAAATTGATGATGTGCCTTTGAATGGTGCATTTTGAACACAGAAAAACTATGGAGTTCAAATAAGTTCAAGAAAATGAAATCCCTTTGTAACAGACGAGTTTCCGTATGAAACCCTGATACTTCGAATGAGATTGTCCGTTTTGTACACGAAGTGCATCCAGTTTTTGCCTTAAGCCTCTCTACTTTCTTGCACATGCTATGTGGGTGAAATGATGACACCATGCAAACTTTCAACCTTTTCAGAGTTCATTTGTAGTGCTTCTCAATTTCAGGGTCTTATAGCTCAAAAAAATCAGTAAATGTAGGAAAAGTAACAAATGAAGTCAGAAAGGGTTGAAAATTGATGATGTGGCTTTGAATGGTGCATTTTGAACATAGAAAAACTATGGAATTCAAATAAGTTCAAGAAAATGAAATCCCTTTGTAACAGACAAGTTTCGTCTCTATTTTCTTGCACATGCTATGTGGGTGAAATGATGACACCGTGCCAACTTTCAACCTTTTCAGAGTTCATTTGTAGTGCTTTTCAATTTCAGGGTCTTATAGCTCAAAAAACTCAGTAAATGCATGAAAAATAACAAATGAAGTCAGAAAGGGTTGAAAATCGATGATGTGGCTTTGAATGGTGCATTTTGAGAACAGAAAAACTAGGAGTTCAAATAAGTTCAAGAAAATGAAATCCCTTTGTAACAGACGAGTTTCCGTGTGAAGCCCTGATACTTCGAATGAGATTGTCCGTTTTGTACACGAAGTGCATCCAGTTTTTGCCGTAAGCCTCTATACTTTCTTGCACATGCTAAGTGGGTGAAATGATGACACCATGCCAACTTTCAACCTTTTCAGAGTTCATTTGTAGTGCTTTTCAATTTCAGGGTCTTATAGCTAAAAATATCAGTAAATGCATGAAAAATAACAAATGAAGTCAGAAAGGGTTGAAAATTGATGATGTGGCTTTGAATGGTGCATTTTGAACACAGAAAAACTATGGAGTTCAAATAAGATCAAGAAAATGAAATCCCTTTGTAACAGATGAGTTTCCGTGTGAAACCCTGATACTTCGAATGAGATTGTCCGTTTTGTACACGAAGTGCATCCAGTTTTTACCGTAAGCCTCTCTACTTTCTTGCACATGCTATGTGGGTGAAATGATGACAACATGCCAACTTTCAACCTTTTCAGAGTTCATTTGTAGTGCTTTTTTCAATTTCAGGGTCTTATAGCTAAAAAAAAATCAGTGAATGCATGAAAAATAACAAATGAAGTCAGAAAGGGTTGAAAATCGATGATGTGGCTTTGAATGGTGCATTTTGAGAACAGAAAAACTAGGAGTTCAAATAAGTTCAAGAAAATGAAATCCTTTTGTAACAGACGAGTTTCCGTGTGAAACCCTGATACTTCGAATGAGATTGTCCGTTTTGTACATGAAGTGCATCCAGTTTTTGCCGTAAGCCTCTCTACTTTCTTGCACATGCTATGTGGGTGAAATGATGACACCATGCAAACTTTCAACCTTTTCAGAGTTCATTTGTAGTGCTTTTTAATTTCAGGGTCTTATAGCTCAAACAAATCAAGTAAATGCATGAAAAATAACAAATGAAGTCAGAAAGGGTTGAAAATTGATGATGTGCCTTTGAATGGTGCATTTTGAACACAGAAAAACTATGGAGTTCAAATAAGTTCAAGAAAATGAAATCCCTTCGTAACAGACGAGTTTCCGTATGAAACCCTGATACTTCGAATGAGATTGTCCGTTTTGTACACGAAGTGCATCCAGTTTTTGCCTTAAGCCTCTCTACTTTCTTGCACATGCTATGTGGGTGAAATGATGACACCATGCAAACTTTCAACCTTTTCAGAGTTCATTTGTAGTGCTTCTCAATTTCAGTGTCTTATAGCTCAAAAAAATCAGTAAATGTAGGAAAAGTAACAAATGAAGTCAGAAAGGGTTGAAAATTGATGATGTGGCTTTGAATGGTGCATTTTGAACATAGAAAAACTATGGAGTTCAAATAAGTTCAAGAAAATGAAATCCCTTTGTAACAGACAAGTTTCGTCTCTATTTTCTTGCACATGCTATGTGGGTGAAATGATGACACCATGCCAACTTTCAACCTTTTCAGAGTTCATTTGTAGTGCTTTTCAATTTCAGGGTCTTATAGCTCAAAAAACTCAGTAAATGCATGAAAAATAACAAATGAAGTCAGAAAGGGTTGAAAATCAATGATGTGGCTTTGAATGGTGCATTTTGAGAACAGAAAAACTAGGAGTTCAAATAAGTTCAAGAAAATGAAATCCCTTTGTAACAGACGAGTTTCCGTGTGAAGCCCTGATACTTCGAATGAGATTGTCCGTTTTGTACACGAAGTGCATCCAGTTTTTGCCGTAAGCCTCTATACTTTCTTGCACATGCTAAGTGGGTGAAATGATGACACCATGCCAACTTTCAACCTTTTCAGAGTTCATTTGTAGTGCTTTTCAATTT
>NW_025228332.1:65637-73760 GCF_018294505.1 Triticum aestivum | reverse complement strand
CCAAAATGGTGAGTAATAGCCCATGAAACGGGCCAGAATCGGGCAAAACGGAGAGTGTTGATGAATGACACGTAAGCGCATCTTGGGGTTCAGCAACCATTAAAATCACTTCGGGACCCCAAAATAGTGATTAATAGTCCACGAAAGGGGCCAGAATCAGCGAAAATTGTGAGTGTTAATGACCTGCACATAAGCGCACATTAGGGTTCAGTAACCATAAAATCGCTCCAAAACCCCAAATCAATGAGTAATATCCCATGAAACGGGCCAGAATTGGCCAAAATGGCGAGTGTTGATGAACGACACCTAAGCACACCTTGGGCTTCGGCAACCATAAAAATCGCTCTGGGACCCCAAATTGGTGTCCATGAAACGGGCCAGAATCGGCCAAAACAGCGAGTGTTAATGTCCTGCACGTAAGCGCACCTCGGGGTTCAATAACCATGGAAATTGCTCCTTACCCCAAAACGGTGAGTAATAGTCTATGAAATGGGTCAGAATCGTCAAAGAGGTGAGTGTTGATGAACGATACGTAAGCGCACCTTGGGGTTTAGCAACCATAAAAGTCGCTCTGGGATCCCAAAACAGTGAGTAATAGTCCACGAAATGGGCCAGAATCGGCCAAAATGGCGAGTGTTAATGTCATCCACGTAAGCGCACCTTGGGGTCCATAAACCAAGAAAATCGCTTCGGGACCCCAAAACGGTCAGTAATACTCCATGAAACGGGCCAGAATCGGCCAAACCTGCGAGTGTTGATGACCGATAGGTAAATGCACACTGAGGTTCATCAATCGTGGAAATCACTCCAAGACCTCAAAATGGTGAGTAATAGTCCACAAAATGCGCCAAAATCGGCCAAAACTGCAAGTGTTGATGACCTACACGTAAAAGCACCTCGGGGATCATTAATCGTGGAAATCGCTCCAGGACCTCAAAAAGGTGAGCAATAGCCAATGAGACGGGTCGAATCAGCCAAAACGGCGAGTGTCGATGACCTGCACGTAATAGGACCTTGTAGTTCAACAAGCAAGGAAATCGCACAGGGACCCCAAAATGGTGAGTAATAGCCCATGAACCGGGCCAGAATCGGGCAAAACAGAGAGTGTTGATGAATGACACGTAAGCGCATCTTGGGGTTCAGCAACCATTAAAATCGCTTCGGGACCCCAATATAGTGATTAATAGTCCACGAAACGGGCCAGAATCAGCGAAAATTGTGAGTGTTAATGACCTGCACATAAGCGCACATTAGGGTTCAGTAACCATAAAATCGCTCCAAAACCCCAAATCAATGAGTAATATCCCATGAAACGGGCCAGAATCGGCCAAAATGGCGAGTGTTGATGAACGACACCTAAGCACACCTTGGGCTTCGGCAACCATAAAAGTCGCTCTGGGACCCCTAATTGGTGAGTAGTAGTCCACGAAACGGGCCAGAATCGGCCAAAACAACGAGTGTTAATGACCTGCACGTAAGCGCACCTCGGGGGTTCAGTAACCATGGAAATTTCTCCTTACCCCAAAACGGTGAGTAATAGTCTATGAAACAGGTCAGAATCGTCAAAGAGGTGAGTGTTGATGAACGATACGTAAGCGCACGTTGGGGTTCAGCAACCATAAAAGTCGCTCTGGGATCCCAAAACAGTGAGTAATAGTCCATGAAATGGGCCAGAATCGGCCAAAATGGCGAGTGTTAATGTCATGCACGTAAGCGCACCTTGGGGTCCATAAACCAAGAAAATCGCTTCGGGACCCCAAAACGGTCAGTAATACTCCATGAAACGGGCCAGAATCGGCCAAACCTGCGAGTTTTGATGACCGATAGGTAAATGCACCCCGAGGTTCATCAATCGTGGAAATCGCTCCAAGACCTCAAAATGGTGAGTAATAGTCCACGAAATGCGCCAAAATCGGCCAAAACTGCAAGTGTTGGTGACCTACACGTAAACGCACCTCAGGGATCATTAATCATGAAAATCGCTCCAGGACCTCAAAAAGGTGAGCAATAGCCCATGAGACGGGTCGAATCAGCCAAAACGGCGAGTGTCGATGACCTGCATGTAATAGGACCTTGTAGTTCAACAAGCAAGGAAATCGCACAAGGACCCCAAAATGGTGAGTAATAGCCCATGAAACGGGCCAGAATCGGGCAAAACGGAGAGTGTTGATGAATGACACGTAAGCGCATCTTGGGGTTCAGCAACCATTAAAATCACTTCGGGACCCCAAAATAGTGATTAATAGTCCACGAAAGGGGCCAGAATCAGCGAAAATTGTGAGTGTTAATGACCTGCACATAAGCGCACATTAGGGTTCAGTAACCATAAAATCGCTCCAAAACCCCAAATCAATGAGTAATATCCCATGAAACGGGCCAGAATTGGCCAAAATGGCGAGTGTTGATGAACGACACCTAAGCACACCTTGGGCTTCGGCAACCATAAAAATCGCTCTGGGACCCCAAATTGGTGTCCATGAAACGGGCCAGAATCGGCCAAAACAGCGAGTGTTAATGTCCTGCACGTAAGCGCACCTCGGGGTTCAGTAACCATGGAAATTGCTCCTTACCCCAAAACGGTGAGTAATAGTCTATGAAATGGGTCAGAATCGTCAAAGAGGTGAGTGTTGATGAACGATACGTAAGCGCACCTTGGGGTTCAGCAACCATAAAAGTCGCTCTGGGATCCCAAAACAGTGAGTAATAGTCCACGAAATGGGCCAGAATCGGCCAAAATGGCGAGTGTTAATGTCATCCACGTAAGCGCACCTTGGGGTCCATAAACCAAGAAAATCGCTTCGGGACCCCAAAACGGTCAGTAATACTCCATGAAACGGGCCAGAATCGGCCAAACCTGCGAGTGTTGATGACCGATAGGTAAATGCACACTGAGGTTCATCAATCGTGGAAATCACTCCAAGACCTCAAAATGGTGAGTAATAGTCCACAAAATGCGCCAAAATCGGCCAAAACTGCAAGTGTTGATGACCTACACGTAAAAGCACCTCGGGGATCATTAATCGTGGAAATCGCTCCAGGACCTCAAAAAGGTGAGCAATAGCCAATGAGACGGGTCGAATCAGCCAAAACGGCGAGTGTCGATGACCTGCACGTAATAGGACCTTGTAGTTCAACAAGCAAGGAAATCGCACAGGGACCCCAAAATGGTGAGTAATAGCCCATGAACCGGGCCAGAATCGGGCAAAACAGAGAGTGTTGATGAATGACACATAAGCGCATCTTGGGGTTCAGCAACCATTAAAATCACTTCGGGACCCCAAAATAGTGATTAATAGTCCACGAAAGGGGCCAGAATCAGCAAAAATTGTGAGTGTTAATGACCTGCACATAAGCGCACATTAGGGTTCAGTAACCATAAAATCGCTCCAAAACCCCAAATCAATGAGTAATATCCCATGAAACGGGCCAGAATTGGCCAAAATGGCGAGTGTTGATGAACGACACCTAAGCACACCTTGGGCTTCGGCAACCATAAAAATCGCTCTGGGACCCCAAATTGGTGTCCATGAAACGGGCCAGAATCGGCCAAAACAGCGAGTGTTAATGTCCTGCACGTAAGCGCACCTCGGGGTTCCATAACCATGGAAATTGCTCCTTACCCCAAAACGGTGAGTAATAGTCTATGAAATGGGTCAGAATCGTCAAAGAGGTGAGTGTTGATGAACGATACGTAAGCGCACCTTGGGGTTCAGCAACCATAAAAGTCGCTCTGGGATCCCAAAACAGTGAGTAATAGTCCACGAAATGGGCCAGAATCGGCCAAAATGGCGAGTGTTAATGTCATCCACGTAAGCGCACCTTGGGGTCCATAAACCAAGAAAATCGCTTCGGGACCCCAAAACGGTCAGTAATACTCCATGAAACGGCCCAGAATCGGCCAAACCTGCGAGTGTTGATGACCGATAGGTAAATGCACACTGAGGTTCATCAATCGTGGAAATCACTCCAAGACCTCAAAATGGTGAGTAATAGTCCATGAAATGCGCCAAAATCGGCCAAAACTGCAAGTGTTGATGACCTACACGTAAACGCACCTCGGGGATCATTAATCGTGGAAATCGCTCCAGGACCTCAAAAAGGTGAGCAATAGCCAATGAGACGGGTCGAATCAGCCAAAACGGCGAGTGTCGATGACCTGCACGTAATAGGACCTTGTAGTTCAACAAGCAAGGAAATCGCACAGGGACCCCAAAATGGTGAGTAATAGCCCATGAAACGGGCCAGAATCGGGCAAAACGGAGAGTGTTGATGAATAACACGTAAGCGCATCTTGGGGTTCAGCAACCATTAAAATCGCTTCGGGACCCCAAAATAGTGATTAATAGTCCACGAAACGGGCCAGAATCAGCGAAAATTGTGAGTGTTAATGACCTGCACATAAGCGCACATTAGGGTTCAGTAACCATAAAATCGCTCCAAAACCCCAAATCAATGAGTAATATCCCATGAAACGGGCCAGAATCGGCCAAAATGGCGAGTGTTGATGAACGACACCTAAGCACACCTTGGGCTTCGGCAACCATAAAAATCGCTCTGGGACCCCAAATTGGTGTCCATGAAACGGGCCAGAATCGGCCAAAACAGCGAGTGTTAATGTCCTGCACGTAAGCGCACCTCGGGGTTCAGTAACCATGGAAATTGCTCCTTACCCCAAAACGGTGAGTAATAGTCTATGAAATGGGTCAGAATCGTCAAAGAGGTGAGTGTTGATGAACGATACATAAGCGCACCTTGGGGTTCAGCAACCATAAAAGTCGCTCTGGGATCCCAAAACAGTGAGTAATAGTTCACGAAATGGGCCAGAATCGGCCAAAATGGCGAGTGTTAATGTCATCCACGTAAGCGCACGTTGGGGTCCATAAACCAAGAAAATCGCTTCGGGACCCCAAAACGGTCAGTAATACTCCATGAAACGGGCCAGAATCGGCCAAACCTGCGAGTGTTGATGACCGATAGGTAAATGCACACTGAGGTTCATCAATCGTGGAAATCACTCCAAGACCTCAAAATGGTGAGTAATAGTCCACGAAATGCGCCAAAATCGGCCAAAACTGCAAGTGTTGATGACCTACACGTAAACGCACCTCGGGGATCATTAATCGTGGAAATCGCTCCAGGACCTCAAAAAGGTGAGCAATAGCCCATGAGACGGGTCGGATCAGCCAAAACGGCGAGTGTCGATGACCTGCACGTAATAGGACCTTGTTGTTCAACAAGCAAGGAAATCGCACAGGGACTCCAAAATGGTGAGTAATAGCCCATGAAACGGGCCAGAATCGGGCAAAACGGAGAGTGTTGATGAATGACACGTAAGCGCATCTTGGGGTTCAGCAACCATTAAAATCACTTCGGGACCCCAAAATAGTGATTAATAGTCCACGAAAGGGGCCAGAATCAGCGAAAATTGTGAGTGTTAATGACCTGCACATAAGCGCACATTAGGGTTCAGTAACCATAAAATCGCTCCAAAACCCCAAATCAATGAGTAATATCCCATGAAACGGGCCAGAATTGGCCAAAATGGCGAGTGTTGATGAACGACACCTAAGCACACATTGGGCTTCGGCAACCATAAAAATCGCTCTGGGACCCCAAATTGGTGTCCATGAAACGGGCCAGAATCGGCCAAAACAGCGAGTGTTAATGTCCTGCACGTAAGCGCACCTCGGGGTTCAATAACCATGGAAATTTCTCCTTACCCCAAAACGGTGAGTAATAGTCTATGAAACGGGTCAGAATCGTCAAAGAGGTGAGTGTTGATGAACGATACGTAAGCGCGCCTTGGGGTTCAGCAACCATCAAAGTCACTCTGGGATCCCAAAACAGTGAGTAATAGTCCACGAAATGGGCCAGAATCGGCCAAAATGGCGAGTGTTAATGTCATCCACGTAAGCGCACCTTGGGGTCCATAAACCAAGAAAATTGCTTCGGGACCCCAAAACGGTCAGTAATACTCCATGAAACGGGCCAGAATCGGCCAAACCTGCGAGTGTTGATGACCGATAGGTAAATGCACACTGAGGTTCATCAATCGTGGAAATCACTCCAAGACCTCAAAATGGTGAGTAATAGTCCACGAAATGCGCCAAAATCGGCCAAAACTGCAAGTGTTGATGACCTACACGTAAACGCACCTCGGGGATCATTAATCGTGGAAATCGCTCCAGGACCTCAAAAAGGTGAGCAATAGCCAATGAGACGGGTCGAATCAGCCAAAACGGCGAGTGTCGATGACCTGCACGTAATAGGACCTTGTTGTTCAACAAGCAAGGAAATCGCACAGGGACTCCAAAATGGTGAGTAATAGCCCATGAAACGGGCCAGAATCGGGCAAAACGGAGAGTGTTGATGAATGACACGTAAGCGCATCTTGGGGTTCAGCAACCATTAAAATTGCTTCGGGAGCCCAAAATAGTGATTAATAGTCCACGAAAGGGGCCAGAATCAGCGAAAATTGTGAGTGTTAATGACCTGCACATAAGCGCACATTAGGGTTCAGTAACCATAAAATCGCTCCAAAACCCCAAATCAATGAGTAATATCCCATGAAACGGGCCAGAATTGGCCAAAATGGCGAGTGTTGATGAACGACACCTAAGCACACATTGGGCTTCGGCAACCATAAAAATCGCTCTGGGACCCCAAATTGGTGAGTAGTCCTCCATGAAACGGGCCAGAATCGGCCAAAACAGCGAGTGTTAATGTCCTGCACGTAAGCGCACCTCGGGGTTCAGTAACCATGGAAATTGCTCCTTACCCCAAAACGGTGAGTAATAGTCTATGAAACGGGTCAGAATCGTCAAAGAGGTGAGTGTTGATGAACGATACGTAAGCGCACCTTGGGGTTCAGCAACCATAAAAGTCACTCTGGGATCCCAAAACAGTGAGTAATAGTCCACGAAATGGGCCAGAATCGGCCAAAATGGCGAGTGTTAATGTCATCCACGTAAGCGCACCTTGGGGTCCATAAACCAAGAAAATCGCTTCGGGACCCCAAAACGGTCAGTAATACTCCATGAAACGGGCCAGAATCGGCCAAACCTGCGAGTTTTGATGACCGATAGGTAAATGCACCCCGAGGTTCATCAATCGTGGAAATCACTCCAAGACCTCAAAATGGTGAGTAATAGTCCACGAAATGCGCCAAAATCGGCCAAAACTGCAAGTGTTGATGACCTACACGTAAACGCACCTCAGGGATCATTAATCATGAAAATCGCTCCAGGACCTCAAAAAGGTGAGCAATAGCCCATGAGACGGGTCGAATCAGCCAAAACGGCGAGTGTCGATGACCTGCATGTAATAGGACCTTGTAGTTCAACAAGCAACGAAATCGCACAGGGACCCCAAAATGGTGAGTAATAGCCCATGAAACGGGCCAGAATCGGGCAAAACGGAGAGTGTTGATGAATGACACGTAAGCGCATCTTGGGGTTCAGCAACCATTAAAATCGCTTCGGGAGCCCAAAATAGTGATTAATAGTCCACGACACGGGCCAGAATCAGCGAAAATTGTGAGTGTTAATGACCTACACATAAGCGCACATTAGGGTTCAGTAACCATAAAATCGCTCCAAAACCCCAAATCAATGAGTAATATCCCATGAAACGGGCCAGAATCGGCAAAAATGGTGAGTGTTGATGAACGACACCTAAGCACACCTTGGGCTTCGGCAACCATAAAAATCGCTCTGGGACCCAAAATTGGTGAGTAGTCCTCCACGAAACGGGCCAGAATCGGCCAAAACAGCGAGTGTTAATGACCTGCACGTAAGCGCACCTCGGGGTTCAGTAACCATGGAAATTTCTCCTTACCCCAAAACGGTGAGTAATAGTCTATGAAACGGGTCAGAATCGTCAAAGAGGTGAGTGTTGATGAACGATACGTAAGCGCGCCTTGGGGTTCAGCAACCATCAAAGTCGCTCTGGGATCCCAAAACAGTGAGTAATAGTCCATGAAATGGGCTAGAATCGGCCAAAATGGCGAGTGTTAATGTCATGCACGTAAGCGCACCTTGGGGTCCATAAACCAAGAAAATCGCTTCGGGACCCCAAAACGGTCAGTAATACTCCATGAAACGGGCCAGAATCGGCCAAACCTA
>NW_025228332.1:49833-61963 GCF_018294505.1 Triticum aestivum | reverse complement strand
GATCCCAAAACAGTGAGTAATAGTCCATGAAATGGGCTAGAATCGGCCAAAATGGCGAGTGTTAATGTCATGCACGTAAGCGCACCTTGGGGTCCATAAACCAAGAAAATCGCTTCGGGACCCCAAAACGGTCAGTAATACTCCATGAAACGGGCCAGAATCGGCCTAACCTGCGAGTTTTGATGACCGATAGGTAAATGCACAACGAGGTTCATCAATCGTGGAAATCGCTCCAAGACCTCAAAATGGTGAGTAATAGTCCACGAAATGCGCCAAAATCGGCCAAAACTGCACGTGTTGATGACCTACACGTAAACGCACCTCAGGGATCATTAATCGTGGAAATCGCTCCAGGACCTCAAAAAGGTGAGCGATAGCCCATGAAACGGGTCGAATCAGCCAAAACGGCGAGTGTCGATGACCTTCACGTAATAGGACCTTGTAGTTCAACAAGCAAGGAAATCGCACAGGGACGCCAAAATGGTGAGTAATAGCCCATGAAACGGGCCAGAATCGGGCAAAACGGAGAGTGTTGATGAATGACACGTAAGCGCATCTTGGGGTTCAGCAACCATTAAAATCGCTTCGGGAGCCCAAAATAGTGATTAATAGTCCACGACAAGGGCCAGAATCGGCAAAAATTGTGAGTGTTAATGACCTACACATAAGCGCACATTAGGGTTCAGTAACCATAAAATCGCTCCAAAACCCCAAATCAATGAGTAATATCCCATGAAACGGGCCAGAATCGGCAAAAATGGCGAGTGTTGATGAACGACACCTAAGCACACCTTGGGCTTCGGCAACCATAAAAATCGCTCTGGGACCCTAAATTGGTGAGTCGTAGTCCACGAAACGGGCCAGAATCGGCCAAAACAGCGAGTGTTAATGACCTGCACGTAAGCGCACCTCGGGGTTCAGTAACCATGGAAATTTCTCCTTACCCCAAAACGGTGAGTAATAGTCTATGAAATGGGTCAGAATCGTCAAAGAGGTGAGTGTTGATGAACGATACGTAAGCGCGCCTTGGGGTTCAGCAACCATAAAAGTCGCTCTGTGATCCCAAAACAGTGAGTAATAGTCCATGAAATGGGCTAGAATCGGCCAAAATGGCGAGTGTTAATGTCATGCACGTAAGCGCACCTTGGGGTCCATAAACCAAGAAAATCGCTTCGGGACCCCAAAACGGTCAGTAATACTCCATGAAACGGGCCAGAATCGGCCTAACCTGCGAGTTTTGATGACCGATAGGTAAATGCACAACGAGGTTCATCAATCGTGGAAATCGCTCCAAGACCTCAAAATGGTGAGTAATAGTCCACGAAATGCGCCAAAATCGGCCAAAACTGCACGTGTTGATGACCTACACGTAAACGCACCTCAGGGATCATTAATCGTGGAAATCGCTCCAGGACCTCAAAAAGGTGAGCGATAGCCCATGAAACGGGTCGAATCAGCCAAAACGGCGAGTGTCGATGACCTTCACGTAATAGGACCTTGTAGTTCAACAAGCAAGGAAATCGCACAGGGACGCCAAAATGGTGAGTAATAGCCCATGAAACGGGCCAGAATCGGGCAAAACGGAGAGTGTTGATGAATGACACGTAAGCGCATCTTGGGGTTCAGCAACCATTAAAATCGCTTCGGGAGCCCAAAATAGTGATTAATAGTCCACGACAAGGGCCAGAATCGGCAAAAATTGTGAGTGTTAATGACCTACACATAAGCGCACATTAGGGTTCAGTAACCATAAAATCGCTCCAAAACCCCAAATCAATGAGTAATATCCCATGAAACGGGCCAGAATCGGCAAAAATGGCGAGTGTTGATGAACGACACCTAAGCACACCTTGGGCTTCGGCAACCATAAAAATCGCTCTGGGACCCCAAATTGGTGAGTCGTAGTCCACGAAACGGGCCAGAATCGGCCAAAACAGCGAGTGTTAATGACCTGCACGTAAGCGCACCTCGGGGTTCAGTAACCATGGAAATTTCTCCTTACCCCAAAACGGTGAGTAATAGTCTATGAAATGGGTCAGAATCGTCAAAGAGGTGAGTGTTGATGAACGATACGTAAGCGCGCCTTGGGGTTCAGCAACCATAAAAGTCGCTCTGGGATCCCAAAACAGTGAGTAATAGTCCATGAAATGGGCTAGAATCGGCCAAAATGGCGAGTGTTAATGTCATGCACGTAAGCGCACCTTGGGGTCCATAAACCAAGAAAATCGCTTCGGGACCCCAAAACGGTCAGTAATACTCCATGAAACGGGCCAGAATCGGCCTAACCTGCGAGTTTTGATGACCGATAGGTAAATGCACAACGAGGTTCATCAATCGTGGAAATCGCTCCAAGACCTCAAAATGGTGAGTAATAGTCCACGAAATGCGCCAAAATCGGCCAAAACTGCACGTGTTGATGACCTACACGTAAACGCACCTCAGGGATCATTAATCGTGGAAATCGCTCCAGGACCTCAAAAAGGTGAGCGATAGCCCATGAAACGGGTCGAATCAGCCAAAACGGCGAGTGTCGATGACCTTCACGTAATAGGACCTTGTAGTTCAACAAGCAAGGAAATCGCACAGGGACGCCAAAATGGTGAGTAATAGCCCATGAAACGGGCCAGAATCGGGCAAAACGGAGAGTGTTGATGAATGACACGTAAGCGCATCTTGGGGTTCAGCAACCATTAAAATCGCTTCGGGAGCCCAAAATAGTGATTAATAGTCCACGACAAGGGCCAGAATCGGCAAAAATTGTGAGTGTTAATGACCTACACATAAGCGCACATTAGGGTTCAGTAACCATAAAATCGCTCCAAAACCCCAAATCAATGAGTAATATCCCATGAAACGGGCCAGAATCGGCAAAAATGGCGAGTGTTGATGAACGACACCTAAGCACACCTTGGGCTTCGGCAACCATAAAAATCGCTCTGGGACCCCAAATTGGTGAGTAGTAGTCCACGAAACGGGCCAGAATCGGCCAAAACAGCGAGTGTTAATGACCTGCACGTAAGCGCACCTCGGGGTTCAGTAACCATGGAAATTTCTCCTTACCCCAAAACGGTGAGTAATAGTCTATGAAACGGGTCAGAATCGTCAAAGAGGTGAGTGTTGATGAACGATACGTAAGCGCGCCTTGGGGTTCAGCAACCATCAAAGTCGCTCTGGGATCCCAAAACAGTGAGTAATAGTCCATGAAATGGGCTAGAATCGGCCAAAATGGCGAGTGTTAATGTCATGCACGTAAGCGCACCTTGGGGTCCATAAACCAAGAAAATCGCTTCGGGACCCCAAAACGATCAGTAATACTCCATGAAACGGGCCAGAATCGGCCAAACCTACGAGTGTTGATGACCGATAGGTAAATGCACAACGAGGTTCATCAATCGTGGAAATCGCTCCAAGACCTCAAAATGGTGAGTAATAGTCCATGAAATGCGCCAAAATCGCCCAAAACTGCACGTGTTGATGACCTACACGTAAACGCACCTCGGGGATCATTAATCGTGGAAATCGCTCCAGGACCTCAAAAAGGTGAGCGATAGCCCATGAAACGGGTCGAATCAGCCAAAACGGCGAGTGTCGATGAGCTTCACGTAATAGGACCTTGTAGTTCAACAAGCAAGGAAATCGCACAGGGACCCCAAAATGGTGAGTAATAGCCCATGAAACGGGCCAGAATCGGGCAAAACGGAGAGTGTTGATGAATGACACGTAAGCGCATCTTGGGGTTCAGCAACCATTAAAATCGCTTCGGGAGCCCAAAATAGTGATTAATAGTCCACGACACGGGCCAGAATCAGCGAAAATTGTGAGTGTTAATGACCTACACATAAGCGCACATTAGGGTTCAGTAACCATAAAATCGCTCCAAAACCCCAAATCAATGAGTAATATCCCATGAAACGGGCCAGAATCGGCAAAAATGGCGAGTGTTGATGAACGACACCTAAGCACACCTTGGGCTTCGGCAACCATAAAAATCGCTCTGGGACCCCAAATTGGTGAGTAGTAGTCCACGAAACGGGCCAGAATCGGCCAAAACAGCGAGTGTTAATGACCTGCACGTAAGTGCACCTCGGGGTTCAGTAACCATGGAAATTTCTCCTTACCCCAAAACGGTGAGTAATAGTCTATGAAACGGGTCAGAATCGTCAAAGAGGTGAGTGTTGATGAACGATACGTAAGCGCGCCTTGGGGTTCAGCAACCATCAAAGTCGCTCTGGGATCCCAAAACAGTGAGTAATAGTCCATGAAATGGGCTAGAATCGGCCAAAATGGCGAGTGTTAATGTCATGCACGTAAGCGCACCTTGGGGTCCATAAACCAAGAAAATCGCTTCGGGACCCCAAAACGGTCAGTAATACTCCATGAAACGGGCCAGAATCGGCCAAACCTGCGAGTGTTGATGACCGATAGGTAAATGCCCACCGAGGTTCATCAATCGTGGAAATCGCTCCAAGACCTCAAAATGGTGAGTAATAGTCCACGAAATGCGCCAAAATCGCCCAAAACTGCAAGGGTTGATGACCTACACATAAACGCACCTCAGGGATCATTAATCGTCGAAATCGCTCCAGGACCTCAAAAAGGTGAGCAATAGCCCATGAGACGGGTCGAATCAGCCAAAACAGCGAGTGTCGATGACCTGCACGTAATAGGACCTTGTAGTTCAACAGGCAAGGAAATCGCACAGGGACGCCAAAATGGTGAGTAATTGCCCATGAAACGGGCCAGAATCGGGCAAAACGGAGAGTGTTGATGAATGACACGTAAGCGCATCTTGGGGTTCAGCAACCATTAAAATCGCTTCGGGAGCCCAAAATAGTGATTAATAGTCCACGACACGGGCCAGAATCAGCGAAAATTGTGAGTGTTAATGACGTACACATAAGCGCACATTAGGGTTCAGTAACCATAAAATCGCTCCAAAACCCCAAATCAATGAGTAATATCCCATGAAACGGGCCAGAATCGGCAAAAATGGTGAGTGTTGATGAACGACACCTAAGCACACCTTGGGCTTCGGCAACCATAAAAATCGCTCTGGGACCCCAAATTGGTGAGTAGTCCTCCACGAAACGGGCCAGAATCGGCCAAAACAGCGAGTGTTAATGACCTGCACGTAAGCGCACCTCGGGGTTCAGTAACCATGGAAATTTCTCCTTACCCCAAAACGGTGAGTAATATTCTATGAAACGGGTCAGAATCGTCAAAGAGGTGAGTGTTGATGAACGATACGTAAGCGCGCCTTGGGGTTCAGCAACCATCAAAGTCGCTCTGGGATCCCAAAACAGTGAGTAATAGTCCATGAAATGGGCTAGAATCGGCCAAAATGGCGAGTGTTAATGTCATGCACGTAAGCGCACCTTGGGGTCCATAAACCAAGAAAATCGCTTCGGGACCCCAAAACGGTCAGTAATACTCCATGAAACGGGCCAGAATCGGCCAAACCTACGAGTGTTGATGACCGATAGGTAAATGCACAACGAGGTTCATCAATCGTGGAAATCGCTCCAAGACCTCAAAATGGTGAGTAATAGTCCACGAAATGCGCCAAAATCGCCCAAAACTGCACGTGTTGATGACCTACACGTAAACGCACCTCGGGGATCATTAATCGTGGAAATCGCTCCAGGACCTCAAAAAGGTGAGCGATAGCCCATGAAACGGGTCGAATCAGCCAAAACGGCGAGTGTCGATGAGCTGCACGTAATAGGACCTTGTAGTTCAACAAGCAAGGAAATCGCACAGGGACCCCAAAATGGTGAGTAATAGCCCATGAAACGGGCCAGAATCGGGCAAAACGGAGAGTGTTGATGAATGACACGTAAGCGCATCTTGGGGTTCAGCAACCATTAAAATCGCTTCGGGAGCCCAAAATAGTGATTAATAGTCCACGACACGGGCCAGAATCAGCGAAATTTGTGAGTGTTAATGACCTACACATAAGCGCACATTAGGGTTCAGTAACCATAAAATCGCTCCAAAACCCCAAATCAATGAGTAATATCCCATGAAACGGGCTAGAATCGGCAAAAATGGCGAGTCTTGATGAACGACACCTAAGCACACCTTGGGCTTCGGCAACCATAAAAATCGCTCTGGGACCCCAAATTGGTGAGTAGTCCTCCACGAAACGGGCCAGAATCGGCCAAAACAGCGAGTGTTAATGACCTGCACGTAAGCGCACCTCGGGGTTCAGTAACCATGGAAATTTCTCCTTACCCCAAAACGGTGAGTAATAGTCTATGAAACGGGTCAGAATCGTCAAAGAGGTGAGTGTTGATGAACGATACGTAAGCGCGCCTTGGGGTTCAGCAACCATAAAAGTCGCTGTAGGATCCCAAAACAGTGAGTAATAGTCCATGAAATGGGCTAGAATCGGCCAAAATGGCGAGTGTTAATGTCATGCACGTAAGCGCACCTTGGGGTCCATAAACCAAGAAAATCTCTTCGGGACCCCAAAACGGTCAGTAATACTCCATGAAACGGGCCAGAATCGGCCAAACCTACAAGTGTTGATGACTGATAGGTAAATGCACACCGAGGTTCATCAATCGTGGAAATCGCTCCAAGACCTCCAAATGTTGAGTAATAGTCCACGAAATGCGCCAAAATCGCCCAAAACTGCACGTGTTGATGACCTACACGTAAACGCACCTCGGGGATCATTAATCGTGGAAATCGATCCAGGACCTCAAAAAGGTGAGCGATAGCCCATGAAACGGGTCGAATCAGCCAAAACGGCGAGTGTCGATGAGCTGCACGTAATAGGACCTTGTAGTTCAACAAGCAAGGAAATCGCACAGGGACCCCAAAATGGTGAGTAATAGCCCATGTAACGGGCCAGAATCGGGCAAAACGGAGAGTGTTGATGAATGACACGTAAGCGCATCTTGGGGTTCAGCAACCATTAAAATCGCTTCGGGAGCCCAAAATAGTGATTAATAGTCCACGACACGGGCCAGAATCAGCGAAAATTGTGAGTGTTAATGACCTACACATAAGCGCACATTAGGGTTCAGTAACCATAAAATCGCTCCAAAACCCCAAATCAATGAGTAATATCCCATGAAACGGGCCAGAATCGGCAAAAATGGCGAGTGTTGATGAACGACACCTCAGCACACCTTGGGCTTCGGCAACCATAAAAATCGCTCTGGGACCCCAAATTGGTGAGTAGTAGTCCACGAAACGGGCCAGAATCGGCCAAAACAGCGAGTGTTAATGACCTGCACGTAAGCGCACCTCGGGGTTCAGTAACCATGGAAATTTCTCCTTACCCCAAAACGGTGAGTAATAGTCTATGAAACGGGTCAGAATCGTCAAAGAGGTGAGTGTTGATGAACGATACGTAAGCGCGCCTTGGGGTTCAGCAACCATAAAAGTCGCTCTGGGATCCCAAAACAGTGAGTAATAGTCCATGAAATGGGCTAGAATCGGCCAAAATGGCGAGTGTTAATGTCATGCACGTAAGCGCACCTTGGGGTCCATAAACCAAGAAAATCTCTTCGGGACCCCAAAACGGTCAGTAATACTCCATGAAACGGGCCAGAATCGGCCAAACCTGCGTGTGTTGATGACCGATAGGTAAATGCACACCGAGGTTCATCAATCGTGGAAATCGCTCCAATACCTCAAAATGGTGAGTAATAGTCCACGAAATGCGCCAAAATCGCCCAAAACTGCACGTGTTGATGACCTACACGTAAACGCACCTCGGGGATCATTAATCGTGGAAATCGCTCCAGGACCTCAAAAAGGTGAGCGATAGCCCATGAAACGGGTCGAATCAGCCAAAACGGCGAGTGTCGATGAGCTTCATGTAATAGGACCTTGTAGTTCAACAAGCAAAGAAATCGCACAGGGACCCCAAAATGGTGAGTAATAGCCCATGAAACGGGCCAGAATCGGGCAAAACGGAGAGTGTTGATGAATGACACGTAAGCGCATCTTGGGGTTCAGCAACCATTAAAATCGCTTCGGGAGCCCAAAATAGTGATTAATAGTCCACGACACGGGCCAGAATCAGCGAAAATTGTGAGTGTTAATGACCTACACATAAGCGCACATTAGGGTTCAGTAACCATAAAATCGCTCCAAAACCCCAAATCAATGAGTAATATCCCATGAAACGGGCCAGAATCGGCAAAAATGGCGAGTGTTGATGAACGACACCAAAGCACACCTTGGGCTTCGGCAACCATAAAAATCGCTCTGGGACCCCAAATTGGTGAGTAGTAGTCCACGAAACGGGCCAGAATCGGCCAAAACAGCGAGTGTTAATGACCTGCACGTAAGCGCACCTCGGGGTTCAGTAACCATGGAAATTTCTCCTTACCCCAAAACGGTGAGTAATAGTCTATGAAATGGGTCAGAATCGTCAAAGAGGTGAGTGTTGATGAACGATACGTAAGCGCGCCTTAGGGTTCAGCAACCATCAAAGTCGCTCTGGGATCCCAAAACAGTGAGTAATAGTCCATGAAATGGGCTAGAATCGGCCAAAATGGCGAGTGTTAATGTCATGCACGTAAGCGCACCTTGGGGTCCATAAACCAAGAAAATCGCTTCGGGACCCCAAAACGATCAGTAATACTCCATGAAACGGGCCAGAATCGGCCAAACCTACGAGTGTTGATGACCGATAGGTAAATGCACAACGAGGTTCATCAATCGTGGAAATCGCTCCAAGACCTCAAAATGGTGAGTAATAGTCCATGAAATGCGCCAAAATCGCCCAAAACTGCACGTGTTGATGACCTACACGTAAACGCACCTCGGGGATCATTAATCGTGGAAATCGCTCCAGGACCTCAAAAAGGTGAGCGATAGCCCATGAAACGGGTCGAATCAGCCAAAACGGCGAGTGTCGATGAGCTTCACGTAATAGGACCTTGTAGTTCAACAAGCAAGGAAATCGCACAGGGACCCCAAAATGGTGAGTAATAGCCCATGAAACGGGCCAGAATCGGGCAAAACGGAGAGTGTTGATGAATGACACGTAAGCGCATCTTGGGGTTCAGCAACCATTAAAATCGCTTCGGGAGCCCAAAATAGTGATTAATAGTCCACGACACGGGCCAGAATCAGCGAAAATTGTGAGTGTTAATGACCTACACATAAGCGCACATTAGGGTTCAGTAACCATAAAATCGCTCCAAAACCTCAAATCAATGAGTAATATCCCATGAAACGGGCCAGAATCGGCAAAAATGGCGAGTGTTGATGAACGACACCTAAGCACACCTTGGGCTTCGGCAACCATAAAAATCGCTCTGGGACCCCAAATTGGTGAGTAGTAGTCCACGAAACGGGCCAGAATCGGCCAAAACAGCGAGTGTTAATGACCTGCACGTAAGCGCACCTCGGGGTTCAGTAACCATGGAAATTTCTCCTTACCCCAAAACGGTGAGTAATAGTCTATGAAACGGGTCAGAATCGTCAAAGAGGTGAGTGTTGATGAACGATACGTAAGCGCGCCTTGGGGTTCAGCAACCATCAAAGTCGCTCTGGGATCCCAAAACAGTGAGTAATAGTCCATGAAATGGGCTAGAATCGGCCAAAATGGCGAGTGTTAATGTCATGCACGTAAGCGCACCTTGGGGTCCATAAACCAAGAAAATCGCTTCGGGAACCCAAAACGGTCAGTAATACTCCATGAAACGGGCCAGAATCGGCCAAACCTACGAGTGTTGATGACCGATAGGTAAATGCACAACGAGGTTCATCAATCGTGGAAATCGCTCCAAGACCTCAAAATGGTGAGTAATAGTCCATGAAATGCGCCAAAATCGCCCAAAACTGCACGTGTTGATGACCTACACGTAAACGCACCTCGGGGATCATTAATCGTGGAAATCGCTCCAGGACCTCAAAAAGGTGAGCGATAGCCCATGAAACGGGTCGAATCAGCCAAAACGGCGAGTGTCGATGAGCTTCACGTAATAGGACCTTGTAGTTCAACAAGCAAGGAAATCGCACAGGGACCCCAAAATGGTGAGTAATAGCCCATGAAACGGGCCAGAATCGGGCAAAACGGAGAGTGTTGATGAATGACACGTAAGCGCATCTTGGGGTTCAGCAACCATTTAAATCGCTTCGGGAGCCCAAAATAGTGATTAATAGTCCACGACACGGGCCAGAATCAGCGAAAATTGTGAGTGTTAATGACCTACACATAAGCGCACATTAGGGTTCAGTAACCATAAAATCGCTCCAAAACCCCAAATCAATGAGTAATATCCCATGAAACGGGCCAGAATCGGCAAAAATGGCGAGTGTTGATGAACGACACCTAAGCACACCTTGGGCTTCGGCAACCATAAAAATCGCTCTGGGACCCCAAATTGGTGAGTAGTAGTCCACGAAACGGGCCAGAATCGGCCAAAACAGCGAGTGTTAATGACCTGCACGTAAGCGCACCTCGGGGTTCAGTAACCATGGAAATTTCTCCTTACCCCAAAACGGTGAGTAATAGTCTATGAAACGGGTCAGAATCGTCAAAGAGGTGAGTGTTGATGAACGATACGTAAGCGCGCCTTGGGGTTCAGCAACCATAAAAGTCGCTCTGGGATCCCGAAACAGTGAGTAATAGTCCATGAAATGGGCTAGAATCGGCCAAAATGGCGAGTGTTAATGTCATGCACGTAAGCGCACCTTGGGGTCCATAAACCAAGAAAATCTCTTCGGGACCCCAAAACGGTCAGTAATACTCCATGAAACGGGCCAGAATCGGCCAAACCTGCGAGTGTTGATGACCGATAGGTAAATGCACACCGAGGTTCATCAATCGTGGAAATCGCTCCAAGACCTCAAAATGGTGAGTAATAGTCCACGAAATGCGCCAAAATCGCCCAAAACTGCACGTGTTGATGACCTACACGTAAACGCACCTCGGGGATCATTAATCGTGGAAATCGCTCCAGGACCTCAAAAAGGTGAGCGATAGCCCATGAAACGGGTCGAATCAGCCAAAACGGCGAGTGTCGATGAGCTTCACGTAATAGGACCTTGTAGTTCAACAAGCAAGGAAATCGCACAGGGACCCCAAAATGGTGAGTAATAGCCCATGAAACGGGCCAGAATCGGGCAAAACGGAGAGTGTTGATGAATGACACGTAAGCGCATCTTGGGGTTCAGCAACCATTAAAATCGCTTCGGGAGCCCAAAATAGTGATTAATAGTCCATGACACGGGCCAGAATCAGCAAAAATTGTGAGTGTTAATGACCTACACATAAGCACACATTAGGGTTCAGTAACCATAAAATCATTCCAAAACCCCAAATCAATGAGTAATATCCCATGAAACGGGCCAGAATCGGCAAAAATGGCGAGTGTTGATGAACGACACCTAAGCACACCTTGGGCTTCGGCAACCATAAAAATCGCTCTGGGACCCCAAATTGGTGAGTAGTAGTCCACGAAACGGGCCAGAATCGGCCAAAACAGCGATTGTTAATGACCTGCACGTAAGCGCACCTCGGGGTTCAGTAACCATGGAAATTTCTCCTTACCCCAAAACGGTGAGTAATAGTCTATGAAACGGGTCAGAATCGTCAAAGAGGTGAGTGTTGATGAACGATACGTAAGCGCGCCTTGGGGTTCAGCAACCATAAAAGTCGCTCTGGGATCCCAAAACAGTGAGTAATAGTCCATGAAATGGGCTAGAATCGGCCAAAATGGCGAGTGTTAATGTCATGCACGTAAGCGCACCTTGGGGTCCATAAACCAAGAAAATCGCTTCGGGACCCCAAAACGGTCAGTAATACTCCATGAAACGGGCCAGAATCGGCCAAACCTGCGAGTGTTGATGACCGATAGGTAAATGCCCACCGAGGTTCATCAATCGTGGAAATCGCTCCAAGACCTCAAAATGGTGAGTAATAGTCCACGAAATGCGCCAAAATCGCCCAAAACTGCAAGGGTTGATGACCTACACATAAACGCACCTCAGGGATCATTAATCGTCGAAATCGCTCCAGGACCTCAAAAAGGTGAGCAATAGCCCATGAGACGGGTCGAATCAGCCAAAACAGCGAGTGTCGATGACCTGCACGTAATAGGACCTTGTAGTTCAACAGGCAAGGAAATCGCACAGGGACGCCAAAATGGTGAGTAAT
>NW_025228332.1:10518-49823 GCF_018294505.1 Triticum aestivum | reverse complement strand
ATTAAAATCGCTTCGGGAGCCCAAAATAGTGATTAATAGTCCACGACACGGGCCAGAATCAGCGAAAATTGTGAGTGTTAATGACGTACACATAAGCGCACATTAGGGTTCAGTAACCATAAAATCGCTCCAAAACCCCAAATCAATGAGTAATATCCCATGAAACGGGCCAGAATCGGCAAAAATGGTGAGTGTTGATGAACGACACCTAAGCACACCTTGGGCTTCGGCAACCATAAAAATCGCTCTGGGACCCCAAATTGGTGAGTAGTCCTCCACGAAACGGGCCAGAATCGGCCAAAACAGCGAGTGTTAATGACCTGCACGTAAGCGCACCTCGGGGTTCAGTAACCATGGAAATTTCTCCTTACCCCAAAACGGTGAGTAATATTCTATGAAACGGGTCAGAATCGTCAAAGAGGTGAGTGTTGATGAACGATACGTAAGCGCGCCTTGGGGTTCAGCAACCATCAAAGTCGCTCTGGGATCCCAAAACAGTGAGTAATAGTCCATGAAATGGGCTAGAATCGGCCAAAATGGCGAGTGTTAATGTCATGCACGTAAGCGCACCTTGGGGTCCATAAACCAAGAAAATCGCTTCGGGACCCCAAAACGGTCAGTAATACTCCATGAAACGGGCCAGAATCGGCCAAACCTACGAGTGTTGATGACCGATAGGTAAATGCACAACGAGGTTCATCAATCGTGGAAATCGCTCCAAGACCTCAAAATGGTGAGTAATAGTCCATGAAATGCGCCAAAATCGCCCAAAACTGCACGTGTTGATGACCTACACGTAAACGCACCTCGGGGATCATTAATCGTGGAAATCGCTCCAGGACCTCAAAAAGGTGAGCGATAGCCCATGAAACGGGTCGAATCAGCCAAAACGGCGAGTGTCGATGAGCTTCACGTAATAGGACCTTGTAGTTCAACAAGCAAGGAAATCGCACAGGGACCCCAAAATGGTGAGTAATAGCCCATGAAACGGGCCAGAATCGGGCAAAACGGAGAGTGTTGATGAATGACACGTAAGCGCATCTTGGGGTTCAGCAACCATTTAAATCGCTTCGGGAGCCCAAAATAGTGATTAATAGTCCACGACACGGGCCAGAATCAGCGAAAATTGTGAGTGTTAATGACCTACACATAAGCGCACATTAGGGTTCAGTAACCATAAAATCGCTCCAAAACCCCAAATCAATGAGTAATATCCCATGAAACGGGCCAGAATCGGCAAAAATGGCGAGTGTTGATGAACGACACCTAAGCACACCTTGGGCTTCGGCAACCATAAAAATCGCTCTGGGACCCCAAATTGGTGAGTAGTAGTCCACGAAACGGGCCAGAATCGGCCAAAACAGCGAGTGTTAATGACCTGCACGTAAGCGCACCTCGGGGTTCAGTAACCATGGAAATTTCTCCTTACCCCAAAACGGTGAGTAATAGTCTATGAAACGGGTCAGAATCGTCAAAGAGGTGAGTGTTGATGAACGATACGTAAGCGCGCCTTGGGGTTCAGCAACCATCAAAGTCGCTCTGGGATCCCAAAACAGTGAGTAATAGTCCATGAAATGGGCTAGAATCGGCCAAAATGGCGAGTGTTAATGTCATGCACGTAAGCGCACCTTGGGGTCCATAAACCAAGAAAATCGCTTCGGGACCCCAAAACGGTCAGTAATACTCCATGAAACGGGCCAGAATCGGCCAAACCTGCGAGTGTTGATGACCGATAGGTAAATGCCCACCGAGGTTCATCAATCGTGGAAATCGCTCCAAGACCTCAAAATGGTGAGTAATAGTCCACGAAATGCGCCAAAATCGCCCAAAACTGCAAGGGTTGATGACCTACACATAAACGCACCTCAGGGATCATTAATCGTCGAAATCGCTCCAGGACCTCAAAAAGGTGAGCAATAGCCCATGAGACGGGTCGAATCAGCCAAAACAGCGAGTGTCGATGACCTGCACGTAATAGGACCTTGTAGTTCAACAGGCAAGGAAATCGCACAGGGACGCCAAAATGGTGAGTAATTGCCCATGAAACGGGCCAGAATCGGGCAAAACGGAGAATGTTGATGAATGACACGTAAGCGCATCTTGGGGTTCAGCAACTATTAAAATCGCTTCGGGAGCCCAAAATAGTGATTAATAGTCCACGACACGGGCCAGAATCAGCGAAAATTGTGAGTGTTAATGACGTACACATAAGCGCACATTAGGGTTCAGTAACCATAAAATCGCTCCAAAACCCCAAATCAATGAGTAATATCCCATGAAACGGGCCAGAATCGGCAAAAATGGTGAGTGTTGATGAACGACACCTAAGCACACCTTGGGCTTCGGCAACCATAAAAATCGCTCTGGGACCCCAAATTGGTGAGTAGTCCTCCACGAAACGGGCCAGAATCGGCCAAAACAGCGAGTGTTAATGACCTGCACGTAAGCGCACCTCGGGGTTCAGTAACCATGGAAATTTCTCCTTACCCCAAAACGGTGAGTAATATTCTATGAAACGGGTCAGAATCGTCAAAGAGGTGAGTGTTGATGAACGATACGTAAGCGCGCCTTGGGGTTCAGCAACCATCAAAGTCGCTCTGGGATCCCAAAACAGTGAGTAATAGTCCATGAAATGGGCTAGAATCGGCCAAAATGGCGAGTGTTAATGTCATGCACGTAAGCGCACCTTGGGGTCCATAAACCAAGAAAATCGCTTCGGGACCCCAAAACGGTCAGTAATACTCCATGAAACGGGCCAGAATCGGCCAAACCTACGAGTGTTGATGACCGATAGGTAAATGCACAACGAGGTTCATCAATCGTGGAAATCGCTCCAAGACCTCAAAATGGTGAGTAATAGTCCACGAAATGCGCCAAAATCGCCCAAAACTGCACGTGTTGATGACCTACACGTAAACGCACCTCGGGGATCATTAATCGTGGAAATCGCTCCAGGACCTCAAAAAGGTGAGCGATAGCCCATGAAACGGGTCGAATCAGCCAAAACGGCGAGTGTCGATGAGCTGCACGTAATAGGACCTTGTAGTTCAACAAGCAAGGAAATCGCACAGGGACCCCAAAATGGTGAGTAATAGCCCATGAAACGGGCCAGAATCGGGCAAAACGGAGAGTGTTGATGAATGACACGTAAGCGCATCTTGGGGTTCAGCAACCATTAAAATCGCTTCGGGAGCCCAAAATAGTGATTAATAGTCCACGACACGGGCCAGAATCAGCGAAATTTGTGAGTGTTAATGACCTACACATAAGCGCACATTAGGGTTCAGTAACCATAAAATCGCTCCAAAACCCCAAATCAATGAGTAATATCCCATGAAACGGGCCAGAATCGGCAAAAATGGCGAGTCTTGATGAACGACACCTAAGCACACCTTGGGCTTCGGCAACCATAAAAATCGCTCTGGGACCCCAAATTGGTGAGTAGTAGCCCACGAAACGGGCCAGAATCAGCCAAAACAGCGAGTGTTAATGACCTGCACGTAAGCGCACCTCGGGGTTCAGTAACCATGGAAATTTCTCCTTACCCTAAAACGGTGAGTAATAGTCTATGAAACGGGTCAGAATCGTCAAAGAGGTGAGTGTTGATGAACGATACGTAAGCGCGCCTTGGGGTTCAGCAACCATAAAAGTCGCTCTAGGATCCCAAAACAGTGAGTAATAGTCCATGAAATGGGCTAGAATCGGCCAAAATGGCGAGTGTTAATGTCATGCACGTAAGCGCACCTTGGGGTCCATAAACCAAGAAAATCGCTTCGGGACCCCAAAACGGTCAGTAATACTCCATGAAACGGGCCAGAATCGGCCAAACCTATGAGTGTTGATGACCGATAGGTAAATGCACACCGAGGTTCATCAATCGTGGAAATCGCTCCAAGACCTCAAAATGGTGAGTAATAGTCCACGAAATGCGCCAAAATCGCCCAAAACTGCAAGTGTTGATGACCTACACATAAACGCACCTCGGGGATCATTAATCGTTGAAATCGCTCCAGGACCTCAAAAAGGTGAGCAATAGCCCATGAGACGGGTCGAATCAGCCAAAACAGCGAGTGTCGATGACCTGCATGTAATAGGACCTTGTAGTTCAACAGGCAAGGAAATCGCACAGGGACCCCAAAATGGTGAGTAATTGCCCATGAAACGGGCCAGAATTGGGCAAAACGGAGAGTGTTGATGAATGAGACGTAAGCGCAACTTGGGGTTCAGCAACCATTAAAATCGCTTCGGGACCCCAAAATAGTGATTAATAGTCCACGAAACGGGCCAGAATCAGCAAAAATTGGGAGTGTTAGTAACGTACACATAAGCGCACATTAGGGTTCAGTAACCATAAAATCGCTCCAAAACCCCAAATCAATGAGTAATATCCCATGAAACGGGCCAGAATCGGCCAAGATGGCGAGTGTTGATGAACGACACCTAAGCACACCTTGGGCTTCGGCAACCATAAAAATCGCTCTGGGACCCCAAATTGGTGTCCATGAAACGGGCCAGAATCGGCCAAAACAGCGAGTGTTAATGACCTGCGCGTAAGCGCACCTCGGGGTTCAGTAACCATGGAAATTGCTCCTTACCCCAAAACAGTGAGTAATAGTCTATGAAATGGGTCAGAATCGTCAAAGAGGTGAGTGTTGATGAACGATACGTAAGCGCACCTTGGGGTTCAGCAACCATAAAAGTCGCTCTGGGATCCCAAAACAGTGAGTAATAGTCCACGAAATGGGCCAGGATCGGCCAAAATGGCGAGTGTTAATGTCATCCACGTAAGCGCACCTTGGGGTCCATAAACCAAGAAAATCGCTTCGGGACCCCAAAACGGTCAGTAATACTCCATGAAACGGGCCAGAATCGGCCAAACCTGCGAGTGTTGATGACCGATAGGTAAATGCACACCGAGGTTCATCAATCGTGGAAATCGCTCCAAGACCTCAAAATGGTGAGTAATAGTCCACGAAATGCGCCAAAATCGGCCAAAACTGCAAGTGTTGATGACCTACATGTAAACGCACCTCGGGGATCATTAATCGTGGAAATCGCTCCAGGACCTCAAAAAGGTGAGCAATAGCCCATGAGACGGGTCGAATCAGCCAAAACGGCGAGTGTCGATGACCTGCACGTAATTGGACGTTGTAGTTCAACAAGCAAGGAAATCGCACAGGGACCCCAAAATGGTGAGTAATAGGCCATGAAACGGGCCAGAATCGGGCAAAACGGAGAGTGTTGATGAATGACACGTAAGCGCATCTTGGGGTTCAGCAACCATTAAAATCGCTTCGGGAGCCCAAAATAGTGATTAATAGTCCACGACACGGGCCAGAATCAGTGAAAATTGTGAGTGTTAATGACCTACACATAAGCGCACATTAGGGTTCAGTAACCATACAATCGCTCCAAAACCCCAAATCAATGAGTAATATCCCATGAAACGGGCCAGAATTGGTAAAAATGGCGAGTGTTGATGAACGACACCTAAGCACACCTTGGGCTTCGGCAACCATAAAAATCGCTCTGGGACCCCAAATTGGTGAGTAGTAGTCCATGAAACGGGCCAAAATCGGCCAAAACAGCGAGTGTTAATGACCTGCACGTAAGCGCACCTCGGGGTTCAGTAACCATGGAAATTTCTCCTTACCCCAAAACGGTTAGTAATAGTCTATGAAACGGGTCAGAATCGTCAAAGAGGTGAGTGTTGATGAACGATACGTAAGCGCGCCTTGGGGTTCAGCAACCATAAAAGACGCTCTGGGATCCCAAAACAATGAGTAATAGTCCATGAAATGGGCTAGAATCGGCCAAAATGGCGAGTGTTAATGTCATGCACGTAAGCGCACCTTGGGGTCCATAAACCAAGAAAATCGCTTCGGGACCCCAAAACGGTCAGTAATACTCCATGAAACGGGCCAGAATCGGCCAAACCTACGAGTGTTGATGACCGATAGGTAAATGCACACCGAGGTTCATCAATCGTGGAAATCGCTCCAAGACCTCAAAATGGTGAGTAATAGTCCACGAAATGCGCCATAATCGCCCAAAACTGCAAGTGTTGATGACCTACACATAAACGCACCTCGGGGATCATTAATCGTCGAAATCGCTCCAGGACCTCAAAAAGGTGAGCAATAGCCCATGAGACGGGTCGAATCAGCCAAAACAGCGAGTGTCGATGACCTGCACGTAATAGGACCTTGTAGTTCAACAGGCAAGGAAATCGCACAGGGACCCCAAAATGGTGAGTAATTGCCCATGAAACGGGCCAGAATTGGGCAAAACGGAGAGTGTTGATGAATGACACGTAAGCGCAACTTGGGGTTCAGCAACCATTAAAATCACTTCGGGACCTCAAAATAGTGATTAATAGTCCACGAAACGGGCCAGAATCAGCGAAAATTGGGAGTGTTAGTAACGTACACATAAGCGCACATTAGGGTTCAGTAACCATAAAATCGCTCCAAAACCCCAAATCAATGAGTAATATCCCATGAAACGGGCCAGAATCAGCCAAAATGGCGAGTGTTGATGAACGACACCTAAGCACACCTTGGGCTTCGGCAACCATAAAAATCGCTCTGGGACCCCAGATTGGTGTCCATGAAATGGGCCAGAATCGGCCAAAACAGCGAGTGTTAATGACCTGCACGTAAGCGCACCTCGGGGTTCAGTAACCATGGAAATTGCTCCTTACCCCAAAACGGTGAGTAATAGTCTATGAAATGGGTCAGAATCGTCAAAGAGGTGAGTATTGATGAACGATACGTAAGCGCACCTTGGGGTTCAGCAACCATAAAAGTCGCTCTGGGATCCCAAAACAGTGAGTAATAGTCCACGAAATGGGCCAGAATCGGCCAAAATGGCGAGTGTTAATGTCATCCACGTAAGCGCACCTTGGGGTCCATAAACCAAGAAAATCGCTTCGGGACCCCAAAACGGTCAGTAATACTCCATGAAACGGGCCAGAATCGGCCAAACCTGCGAGTGTTGATGACCGATAGGTAAATGCACACCGAGGTTCATCAATCATGGAAATCGCTCCAAGACCTCAAAATGGTGAGTAATAGTCCACGAAATGCGCCAAAATCGGCCAAAACTGCAAGTGTTGATGACCTACATGTAAACGCACCTCGGGGATCATTAATCGTGGAAATCGCTCCAGGACCTCAAAAAGGTGAGCAATAGCCCATGAGACGGGTCGAATCAGCCAAAACGGCGAGTGTCGATGACCTGCACGTAATTGGACGTTGTAGTTCAACAAGCAAGGAAATCGCACAGGGACCCCAAAATGGTCAGTAATAGGCCATGAAACGGGCCAGAATCGGGCAAAACGGAGAGTGTTGATGAATGACACGTAAGCGCATCTTGGGGTTCAGCAACCATTTAAATCGCTTTGGGATCCCAAAATAGTGATTAATAGTCCACGACACGGGCCAGAATCAGCGAAAATTGTGAGTGTTAAGGACCTACACATAAGCGCACATTAGGGTTCAGTAACCATGCAATCGCTCCAAAACCCCAAATCAATGAGTAATATCCCATGAAACGGGCCAGAATCGGCAAAAATGGCGAGTGTTGATGAACGACACCTAAGCACACCTTGGGCTTCGGCAACCATAAAAATCGCTCTGGGACCCCAAATTGGTGAGTAGTAGTCCACGAAACGGGCCAGAATCGGCCAAAACAGCGAGTATTAATGACCTGCACGTAAGCGCACCTCGGGGTTCAGTAACCATGGAAATTTCTCCTTACCCCAAAACGGTTAGTAATAGTCTATGAAACGGGTCAGAATCGTCAAAGAGGTGAGTGTTGATGAACGATACATAAGCGCACCTTGGGGTTCAGCAACCATAAAAGTCGCTCTGGGATCCCAAAACAGTGAGTAATAGTCCACGAAATGGGCCAGAATCGGCCAAAATGGCGAGTGTTAATGTCATCCACGTAAGCGCACCTTGGGGTCCATAAACCAAGAAAATCGCTTCGGGACCCCAAAACGGTCAGTAATACTCCATGAAGCGGGCCAGAATCGGCCAAACCTGCGAGTGTTGATGACCGATAGGTAAATGCACACCGAGGTTCATCAATCGTGGAAATCGCTCCAAGACCTCAAAATGGTGAGTAATAGTCCACGAAATGCGCCAAAATCGGCCAAAACTGCAAGTGTTGATGACCTACACGTAAAAGCACCTCGGGGATCATTAATCGTGGAAATCGCTCCAGGATCTCAAAAAGGTGAGCAATAGCCCATGAGACGGATCGAATCAGCCAAAACGGCGAGTGCCGATGACCTGCACGTAATAGGACCTTGTAGTTCAACAAGCAAGGAAATCGCACAGGGACCCCAAAATGGTGAGTAATAGCCCATGAAACGGGCCAGAATCGGGCAAAACGGAGAGTGTTGATGAATGACACGTAAGCGCATCTTGGGGTTCAGCAACCACTAAAATCGCTTCGGGAGCCCAAAATAGTGATTAATAGTCCACGACACGGGCCAGAATCAGCGAAAATTGTGAGTGTTAATGACATACACATAAGCGCACATTAGGGTTCAGTAACCATAAAATCGCTCCAAAACCCCAAATCAATGAGTAATATCCCATGAAACGGGCCAGAATCGGCAAAAATGGCGAGTGTTGATTAACGACACCTAAGCACGCCTTGGGCTTCGGCAACCATAAAAATCGCTCTGGGACCCCAAATTGGTGAGTAGTAGTCCACGAAACGGGCCAGAATCGGCCAAAACAGCGAGTGTTAATGACCTGCACGTAAGCACACCTCGGGGTACAGTAACCATGGAAATTTCTCCTTACCCCAAAACGGTGAGTAATAGTCTATGAAACGGGTCAGAATCGTCAAAGAGGTGAGTGTTGATGAACGATACGTAAGCGCGCCTTGGGGTTCAGCAACCATAAAAGTCGCTCTGGGATCCCAAAACAGTGAGTAATAGTCCATGAAATGGGCTAGAATCGGCCAAAATGGCGAGTGTTAATGTCATGCACGTAAGCGCACCTTGGGGTCCATAAACCAAGAAAATCGCTTCGAGACCCCAAAACAGTCAGTAATACTCCATGAAACGGGCCAGAATCGGCCAAACCTACGAGTGTTGATGACCGATAGGTAAATGCACACCGAGGTTCATCAATCGTGGAAATCGCTCCAAGACCTCAAAATGGTGAGTAATAGTCCACGAAATGCGCCAAAATCGCCCAAAACTGCAAGTGTTGATGACCTACACATAAACGCACCTCGGGGATCATTAATCGTCGAAATCGCTCCAGGACCTCAAAAAGGTGAGCAATAGCCCATGAGACGGGTCGAATCAGCCAAAACAGCGAGTGTCGATGACCTGCACGTAATAGGACCTTGTAGTTGAACAGGCAAGGAAATCGCACAGGGACCCCAAAATGGTGAGTAATTGCCCATGAAACGGGCCAGAATTGGGCAAAACGGAGAGTGTTGATGAATGACACGTAAGCGCAACTTGGGGTTCAGCAACCATTAAAATCGCTTCGGGACCCCAAAATAGTGATTAATAGTCCACGAAACGGGCCAGGATTAGCGAAAATTGGGAGTGTTAGTAACGTACACATAAGCGCACATTAGGGTTCAGTAACCATAAAATCGCTGCAAAACCCCAAATCAATGAGTAATATCCCATGAAACGGGCCAGAATCGGCCAAAATGGCGAGTGTTGATGAACGACACCTAAGCACACCTTGGGCTTCGGCAACCATAAAAATCGCTCTGGGACCCCAAATTGGTGTCCATGAAACGGGCCAGAATCGGCCAAAACAGCGAGTGTTAATGACCTGCACGTAAGCGCACCTCGGGGTTCAGTAACCATGGAAATTGCTCCTTACCCCAAAACGGTGAGTAATAGTCTATGAAATGGGTCAGAATCGTCAAAGAGGTGAGTGTTGATGAACGATACGTAAGCGCACCTTGGGGTTCAGCAACCATAAAAGTCGCTCTGGGATCCCAAAACAGTGAGTAATAGTCCACGAAATGGGCCAGAATCGGCCAAAATGGCGAGTGTTAATGTCATCCACGTAAGCGCACCTTGGGGTCCATAAACCAAGAAAATCGCTTCGGGACCCCAAAACGGTCAGTAATACTCCATGAAACGGGCCAGAATCGGCCAAACCTGCGAGTGTTGATGACCGATAGGTAAATGCACACCGAGGTTCATCAATCGTGGAAATCGCTCCAAGACCTCAAAATGGTGAGTAATAGTCCACGAAATGCGCCAAAATCGGCCAAAACTGCAAGTGTTGATGACCTACACGTAAAAGCACCTCGGGGATCATTAATCGTGGAAATCGCTCCAGGACCTCAAAAAGGTGAGCAATAGCCCATGAGACGGATCGAATCAGCCAAAACGGCGAGTGCCGATGACCTGCACGTAATAGGACCTTGTAGTTCAACAAGCAAGGAAATCGCACAGGGACCCCAAAATGGTGAGTAATAGCCCATGAAACGGGCCAGAATCGGGCAAAACGGAGAGTGTTGATGAATGACACGTAAGCGCATCTTGGGGTTCAGCAACCACTAAAATCGCTTCGGGAGCCCAAAATAGTGATTAATAGTCCACGACACGGGCCAGAATCAGCGAAAATTGTGAGTGTTAATGACATACACATAAGCGCACATTAGGGTTCAGTAACCATAAAATCGCTCCAAAACCCCAAATCAATGAGTAATATCCCATGAAACGGGCCAGAATCGGCAAAAATGGCGAGTGTTGATTAACGACACCTAAGCACGCCTTGGGCTTCGGCAACCATAAAAATCGCTCTGGGACCCCAAATTGGTGAGTAGTAGTCCACGAAACGGGCCAGAATCGGCCAAAACAGCGAGTGTTAATGACCTGCACGTAAGCACACCTCGGGGTACAGTAACCATGGAAATTTCTCCTTACCCCAAAACGGTGAGTAATAGTCTATGAAACGGGTCAGAATCGTCAAAGAGGTGAGTGTTGATGAACGATACGTAAGCGCGCCTTGGGGTTCAGCAACCATAAAAGTCGCTCTGGGATCCCAAAACAGTGAGTAATAGTCCATGAAATGGGCTAGAATCGGCCAAAATGGCGAGTGTTAATGTCATGCACGTAAGCGCACCTTGGGGTCCATAAACCAAGAAAATCGCTTCGAGACCCCAAAACGGTCAGTAATACTCCATGAAACGGGCCAGAATCGGCCAAACCTACGAGTGTTGATGACCGATAGGTAAATGCACACCGAGGTTCATCAATCGTGGAAATCGCTCCAAGACCACAAAATGGTGAGTAATAGTCCACGAAATGCGCCAAAATCGCCCAAAACTGCAAGTGTTGATGACCTACACATAAACGCACCTCGGGGATCATTAATCGTCGAAATCGCTCCAGGACCTCAAAAAGGTGAGCAATAGCCCATGAGACGGGTCGAATCAGCCAAAACAGCGAGTGTCGATGACCTGCACGTAATAGGACCTTGTCGTTCAACAGGCAAGGAAATCGCACAGGGACCCCAAAATGGTGAGTAATTGCCCATGAAACGGGCCAGAATTGGGCAAAACGGAGAGTGTTGATGAATGACACGTAAGCGCAACTTGGGGTTCAGCAAACATTAAAATCGCTTCGGGACCCCAAAACAGTGATTAATAGTCCACGAAACGGGCCAGGATCAGCGAAAATTGGGAGTGTTAGTAACGTACACATAAGCGCACATTAGGGTTCAGTAACCATAAAATCGCTGCAAAACCCCAAATCAATGAGTAATATCCCATGAAACGGGCCAGAATCGGCCAAAATGGCGAGTGTTGATGAACGACACCTAAGCACACCTTGGGCTTCGGCAACCATAAAAATCGCTCTAGGACCCCAAATTGGTGTCCATGAAACGGGCCAGAATCGGCCAAAACAGCGAGTGTTAATGACCTGCACGTAAGCGCACCTCGGGGTTCAGTAACCATGGAAATTGCTCCTTACCCCAAAACGGTGAGTAATAGTCTATGAAATGGGTCAGAATCGTCAAAGAGGTGAGTGTTGATGAACGATACGTAAGCGCACCTTGGGGTTCAGCAACCATAAAAGTCGCTCTGGGATCCCAAAACAGTGAGTAATAGTCCACGAAATGGGCCAGAATCGGCCAAAATGGCGAGTGTTAATGTCATCCACGTAAGCGCACCTTGGGGTCCATAAACCAAGAAAATCGCTTCGGGACCCCAAAACGGTCAGTAATACTCCATGAAACGGGCCAGAATCGGCCAAACCTGCGAGTGTTGATGACCGATAGGTAAATGCACACCGAGGTTCATCAATCGTGGAAATCGCTCCAAGACCTCAAAATGGTGAGTAATAGTCCACGAAATGCGCCAAAATCGGCCAAAACTGCAAGTGTTGATGACCTACACGTAAAAGCACCTCGGGGATCATTAATCGTGGAAATCGCTCCAGGACCTCAAAAAGGTGAGCAATAGCCCATGAGACGGATCGAATCAGCCAAAACGGCGAGTGTCGATGACCTGCACGTAATAGGACCTTGTAGTTCAACAAGCAAGGAAATCGCACAGGGACCCCAAAATGGTGAGTAATAGCCCATGAAACGGGCCAGAATCGGGCAAAACGGAGAGTGTTGATGAATGACACGTAAGCGCATCTTGGGGTTCAGCAACCATTAAAATCGCTTCGGGAGCCCAAAATAGTGATTAATAGTCCACGACACGGGCCAGAATCAGCGAAAATTGTGAGTGTTAATGACCTACACATAAGCGCACATTAGGGTTCAGTAACCATAAAATCGCTCCAAAACCCCAAATCAATGAGTAATATCCCATGAAACAGGCCAGAATCGGCAAAAATGGCGAGTGTTGATTAACGACACCTAAGCACGCCTTGGGCTTCGGCAACCATAAAAATCGCTCTGGGACCCCAAATTGGTGAGTAGTAGTCCACGAAACGGGCCAGAATCGGCCAAAACAGCGAGTGTTAATGACCTGCACGTAAGCGCACCTCGGGGTACAGTAACCATGGAAATTTCTCCTTACCCCAAAACGGTGAGTAATAGTCTATGAAACGGGTCAGAATCGTCAAAGAGGTGAGTGTTGATGAACGATACGTAAGCGCGCCTTGGGGTTCAGCAACCATAAAAGTCGCTCTGGGATCCCAAAACAGTGAGTAATAGTCCATGAAATGGGCTAGAATCGGCCAAAATGGCGAGTGTTAATGTCATGCACGTAAGCGCACCTTGGGGTCCATAAACCAAGAAAATTGCTTCGAGACCCCAAAACGGTCAGTAATACTCCATGAAACGGGCCAGAATCGGCCAAACCTACGAGTGTTGATGACCGATAGGTAAATGCACACCGAGGTTCATCAATCGTGGAAATCGCTCCAAGACCTCAAAATGGTGAGTAATAGTCCACGAAATGCGCCAAAATCGCCCAAAACTGCAAGTGTTGATGACCTACACATAAACGCACCTCGGGGATCATTAATCGTCGAAATCGCTCCAGGACCTCAAAAAGGTGAGCAATAGCCCATGAGACGGGTCGAATCAGCCAAAACAGCGAGTGTCGATGACCTGCACGTAATAGGACCTTGTACTTCAACAGGCAAGGAAATCGCACAGGGACCCCAAAATGGTGAGTAATTGCCCATGAAACGGGCCAGAATTGGGCAAAACGGAGAGTGTTGATGAATGACACGTAAGCGCAACTTCGGGTTCAGCAACCATTAAAATCGCTTCGGGACCCCAAAATAGTGATTAATAGTCCACGAAACGGGCCAGAATCAGCGAAAATTGGGAGTGTTAGTAACGTACACATAAGCGCACATTAGGGTTCAGTAACCATAAAATCGCTCCAAAACCCCAAATCAATGAGTAATATCCCATGAAACGGGCCAGAATCGGCGAAAATGGCGAGTGTTGATGAACAACACCTAAGCACACCTTGGGCTTCGACAACCATAAAAATCGCTCTGGGACCCCAAATTGGTGTCCATGAAACGGGCCAGAATCGGCCAAAACAGCGAGTGTTAATGACCTGCACGTAAGCGCACCTCGGGGTTCAGTAACCATGGAAATTGCTCCTTACCCCAAAACGGTGAGTAATAGTCTATGAAATGGGTCAGAATCGTCAAAGAGGTGAGTGTTGATGAATGATACGTAAGCACACCTTGGGGTTCAGCAACCATAAAAGTCGCTCTGGGATCCCAAAATAGTGAGTAATAGTCCACGAAATGGGCCAGAATCGGCCAAAATGGCGAGTGTTAATGTCATCCACGTAAGCGCACCTTGGGGTCCATAAACCAAGAAAATCGCTTCGGGACCCCAAAACGGTCAGTAATACTCCATGAAACGGGCCAGAATCGGCCAAACCTGCGAGTGTTGATGACCAATAGGTAAATGCACACCGAGGTTCATCAATCATGGAAATCGCTCCAAGACCTCAAAATGGTGAGTAATAGTCCACGAAATGCGCCAAAATCGGCCAAAACTGCAAGTGTGGATGACCTACACGTAAACGCACCTCGGGGATCATTAATCGTGGAAATCGCTCCAGGACCTCAAAAAGGTGAGCAATAGCCCATGAGACGGATCGAATCAGCCAAAACGGCGAGTGTCGATGACCTGCACGTAATAGGACCTTGTAGTTCAACAAGCAAGGAAATCGCACAGGGACCCCAAAATGGTGAGTAATAGCCCATGAAACGGGCCAGAATCGGGCAAAGCGGAGAGTGTTGATGAATGACACGTAAGCGCATCTTGGGGTTCAGCAACCATTAAAATCGCTTCGGGAGCCCAAAATAGTGATTAATAGTCCACGAGACGGGCCAGAATCAGCGAAAATTGTGAGTGTTAATGACCTACACATAAGCGCACATTAGGGTTCAGTAACCATAAAATCGCTCCAAAACCCCAAATCAATGAGTAATATCCCATGAAACGGGCCAGAATCGGCGAAAATGGCGAGTGTTGATGAACAACACCTAAGCACACCTTGGGCTTCGACAACCATAAAAATCGCTCTGGGACCCCAAATTGGTGTCCATGAAACGGGCCAGAATCGGCCAAAATAGCGAGTGTTAATGACCTGCACGTAAGCGCACCTCGGGGTTCAGTAACCATGGAAATTGCTCCTTACCCCAAAACGGTGAGTAATAGTCTATGAAATGGGTCAGAATCGTCAAAGAGGTGAGTGTTGATGAACGATACGTAAGCACACCTTGGGGTTCAGCAACCATAAAAGTCCCTCTGGGATCCCAAAACAGTGAGTAATAGTCCACGAAATGGGCCAGAATCGGCCAAAATGGCGAGTGTTAATGTCATCCACGTGAGCGCACCTTGGGGTCCATAAACCAAGAAAATCGCTTCGGGACCCCAAAACGGTCAGTAATACTCCATGAAACGGGCCAGAATCGGCCAAACCTGCGAGTGTTGATGACCAATAGGTAAATGCACACCGAGGTTCATCAATCGTGGAAATCGCTCCAAGACCTCAAAATGGTGAGTAATAGTCCACGAAATGCGCCAAAATCGGCCAAAACTGCAAGTGTGGATGACCTACACGTAAACGCACCTCGGGGATCATTAATCGTGGAAATCGCTCCAGGACCTCAAAAAGGTGAGCAATAGCCCATGAGACGGATCGAATCAGCCAAAACGGCGAGTGTCGATGACCTGCACGTAATAGGACCTTGTAGTTCAACAAGCAAGGAAATCGCACAGGGACCCCAAAATGGTGAGTAATAGCCCATGAAACGGGCCAGAATCGGGCAAAGCGGAGAGTGTTGATGAATGACACGTAAGCGCATCTTGGGGTTCAGCAACCATTAAAATCGCTTCGGGAGCCCAAAATAGTGATTAATAGTCCATGACACGGGCCAGAATCAGCGAAAATTGTGAGTGTTAATGACCTACACATAAGCGCACATTAGGGTTCAGTAACCATAAAATCGCTCCAAAACCCCAAATCAATGAGTAATATCCCATGAAACGGGCCAGAATCGGCAAAAATGGCGAGTGTTGATTAACGACACCCAAGCACGCCTTGGGCTTCGGCAACCATAAAAATCGCTCTGGGACCCCAAATTGGTGAGTAGTAGTCCACGAAACGGGCCAGAATCGGCCAAAACAGCGAGTGTTAATGACCTGCACGTAAGCGCACCTCGGGGTACTGTAACCATGGAAATTTCTCCTTACCCCAAAACGGTGAGTAATAGTCTATGAAACGGGTCAGAATCGTCAAAGAGGTGAGTGTTGATGAACGATACGTAAGCGCACCTTGGGGTTCAGCGACCATAAAAGTCGCTCTGGGATCCCAAAACAGTGAGTAATAGTCCAGGAAATGGGCCAGAATCGGCCAAAATGGCGAGTTTTAATGTCATGCACGTCAGCGCACCTTGGGGTCCATAAACCAAGAAAATCGCTTCGGGACCCCAAAATGGTCAGTAATATTCCATGAAACGGGCCAGAATCGGCCAAACCTGTGAGTGTTGATGACAGATAGGTAAATGCACACCGAGGTTCATCAATCGTGGAAATCGCTCCAAGACCTCAAAATGGTAAGTAATAGTCCACGAAATGCGCCAAAATCGGCCAAAACTGCAAGTGTTGATGACCTACACGTAAACGCACCTCGGGGATCATTAATCGTGGAAATCGCTCCAGGACCTCAAAAAGGTGAGCAATAGCCCATGAGACGGATCGAATCAGCCAAAACGGCGAGTGTCGATGACCTGCACGTAATAGGACCTTGTAGTTCAACAAGCAAGGAAATCGCACAGGGACCCCAAAATGGTGAGTAATAGCCCATGAAACGGGCCAGAATCGGGCAAAACGAAGAGTGTTGATGAATGACACGTAAGCGCATCTTGGGGTTCAGCAACCATTAAAATCGCTTCGGGAGCCCAAAATAGTGATTAATAGTCCACGACACGGGCCAGAATCAGCGAAAATTGTGAGTGTTAATGACCTACACATAAGCGCACATTAGGGTTCAGTAACCATAAAATCGCTCCAAAACCCCAAATCAATGAGTAATATCCCATGAAACTGGCCAGAATCGGCAAAAATGGCGAGTGTTGATTAACGACACCTAAGCACGCCTTGGGCTTCGGCAACCATAAAAATCGCTCTGGGACCCCAAATTGGTGAGTAGTAGTCCACGAAACGGGCCAGAATCGGCCAAAACAGCGAGTGTTAATGACCTGCACGTAAGCGCACCTCAGGGTACAGTAACCATGGAAATTTCTCCTTACCCCAAAACGGTGAGTAATAGTCTATGAAACGGGTCAGAATCGTCAAAGAGGTGAGTGTTGATGAACGATACGTAAGCGCACCTTGGGGTTCAGCAACCATAAAAGTCGCTCTGGGATCCCAAAATAGTGAGTAATAGTCCAGGAAATGGGCCAGAATCGGCCAAAATGGCGAGTTTTAATGTCATGCACGTCAGCGCACCTTGGGGTCCATAAACCAAGGAAATCGCTTCGGGACCCCAAAACGGTCAGTAATATTCCATGAAACGGGCCAGAATCGGCCAAACCTGCGAGTGTTGATGACCGATAGGTAAATGCACACCGAGGTTCATCAATCGTGGAAATCGCTCCAAGACCTCAAAATGGTGAGTAATAGTCCACGAAATGCGCCAAAATCGGCCAAAACTGCAAGTGTTGATGACCTACACGTAAACGCACCTCAGGGATCATTAATCGTGGAAATCGCTCCAGGACCTCAAAAAGGTGAGCAATAGCCCATGAGACGGGTCGAATCAGCCAAAACGGCGAGTGTCGATGACCTGCACGTAATAGGACCTTGTAGTTCAACAAGCAAGGAAATCGCACAGGGACCCCAAAATGGTGAGTAATAGCCCATGAAACGGGCCAGAATCGGGCAAAACGGAGTGTTGATGAATGACACGTAAGCGCATCTTGGGGTTCAGCAACCATTAAAATCGCTTCGGGAGCCCAAAATAGTGATTAATAGTCCACGACACGGGCCAGAATCAGCGAAAATTGTGAGTGTTAATGACCTACACATAAGCGCACATTAGGGTTCAGCAACCATAAAAATCGCTCCAAAACCCCAAATCAATGAGTAGTAGTCCACGAAACGGGCCAGAATCGGCCAAAACAGCGAGTGTTAATGACCTGCACGTAAGCGCACCTCGGGGTACAGTAACCATGGAAATTTCTCCTTACCCCAAAACGGTGAGTAATAGTCTATGAAACGGGTCAGAATCGTCAAAGAGGTGAGTGTTGATGAACGATACGTAAGCGCACCTTGGGGTTCAGCGACCATAAAAGTCGCTCTGGGATCCCAAAACAGTGAGTAATAGTCCAGGAAATGGGCCAGAATCGGCCAAAATGGCGAGTTTTAATGTCATGCACGTCAGCGCACCTTGGGGTCCATAAACCAAGAAAATCGCTTCGGGACCCCAAAATGGTCAGTAATATTCCATGAAACGGGCCAGAATCGGCCAAACGTGTGAGTGTTGATGACCGATAGGTAAATGCACACCGAGGTTCATCAATCGTGGAAATCGCTCCAAGACCTCAAAATGGTAAGTAATAGTCCACGAAATGCGCCAAAATCGGCCAAAACTGCAAGTGTTGATGACCTACACGTAAACGCACCTCGGGGATCATTAATCGTGGAAATCGCTCCAGGACCTCAAAAAGGTGAGCAATAGCCCATGAGACGGATCGAATCAGCCAAAACGGCGAGTGTCGATGACCTGCACGTAATAGGGCCTTGTAGTTCAACAAGCAAGGAAATCGCACAGGGACCCCAAAATGGTGAGTAATAGCCCATGAAACGGGCCAGAATCGGGCAAAACGGAGAGTGTTGATGAATGACACGTAAGCGCATCTTGGGGTTCAGCAACCATTAAAATCGCTTCGGGAGCCCAAAATAGTGATTAATAGTCCACGACACGGGCCAGAATCAGCGAAAATTGTGAGTGTTAATGACCTACACATAAGCGCACATTAGGGTTCAGTAACCATAAAATCGCTCCAAAACCCCAAATCAATGAGTAATATCCCATGAAACGGGCCAGAATCGGCAAAAATGGCGAGTGTTGATTAACGACACCTAAGCACGCCTTGGGCTTCGGCAACCATAAAAATCGCTCTGGGACCCCAAATTGGTGAGTAGTAGTCCACGAAACGGGCCAGAATCGGCCAAAACAGCGAGTATTAATGACCTGCACATAAGCGCACCTCGGGGTACAGTAACCATGGAAATTTCTCCTTACCCCAAAACGGTGAGTAATAGTCTATGAAACGGGTCAGAATCGTCAAAGAGGTGAGTGTTGATGAACGATACGTAAGCGCACCTTGGGGTTCAGCAACCATAAATGTCGCTCTGGGATCCCAAAACAGTGAGTAATAGTCCAGGAAATGGGCCAGAATCGGCCAAAATGGCGAGTTTTAATGTCATGCACGTCAGCGCACCTTGGGGTCCATAAACCAAGAAAATCGCTTCGGGACCCCAAAACGGTCAGTAATATTCCATGAAACGGGCCAGAATCGGCCAAACCTGCGATTGTTGATGACCGATAGGTAAATGCACCCCGAGGTTCATCAATCGTGGAAATCGCTCCAAGACCTCAAAATGGTGAGTAATAGTCCACGAAATGCGCCAAAATCGGCCAAAACTTCAATTGTTGATGACCTACACGTAAACGCACCTCAGGGATCATTAATCATGGAAATCGCTCCAGGACCTCAAAAAGGTGAGCAATAGCCCATGAGACGGATCGAATCAGCCAAAACGGCGAGTGTCGATGACCTGCACGTAATAGGACCTTGTAGTTCAACAAGCAAGGAAATCGCACAGGGACCCCAAAATGGTGAGTAATAGCCCATGAAACGGGCCAGAATCGGGCAAAACGGAGAGTGTTGATGAATGACACGTAAGCGCATCTTGGGGTTCAGCAACCATTAAAATCGCTTCGGGAGCCCAAAATAGTGATTAATAGTCCACGACACGGGCCAGAATCAGCGAAAATTGTGAGTGTTAATGACCTACACATAAGCGCACATTAGGGTTCAGTAACCATAAAATCGCTCGAAAACCCCAAATCAATGAGTAATATCCCATGAAACGGGCCAGAATCGGCAAAAATGGCGAGTGTTGATTAACGACACCTAAGCACGCCTTGGGCTTCGGCAACCATAAAAATCGCTCTGGGACCCCAAATTGGTGAGTAGTAGTCCACGAAACGGGCCAGAATCGGCCAAAACAGCGAGTATTAATGACCTGCACATAAGCGCACCTCAGGGTACAGTAACCATGGAAATTTCTCCTTACCCCAAAACGGTGAGTAATAGTCTATGAAACGGGTCAGAATCGTCAAAGAGGTGAGTGTTGATGAACGATACGTAAGCGCACCTTGGGGTTCAGCAACCATAAATGTCGCTCTGGGATCCCAAAACAGTGAGTAATAGTCCAGGAAATGGGCCAGAATCGGCCAAAATGGCGAGTTTTAATGTCATGCACGTCAGCGCACCTTGGGGTCCATAAACCAAGAAAATCGCTTCGGGACCCCAAAACGGTCAGTAATATTCCATGAAACGGGCCAGAATCGGCCAAACCTGCGATTGTTGATGACCGATAGGTAAATGCACCCCGAGGTTCATCAATCGTGGAAATCGCTCCAAGACCTCAAAATGGTGAGTAATAGTCCACGAAATGCGCCAAAATCGGCCAAAACTTCAATTGTTGATGACCTACACGTAAACGCACCTCAGGGATCATTAATCATGGAAATCGCTCCAGGACCTCAAAAAGGTGAGCAATAGCCCATGAGACGGATCGAATCAGCCAAAACGGCGAGTGTCGATGACCTGCACGTAATAGGACCTTGTAGTTCAACAAGCAAGGAAATCGCACAGGGACCCCAAAATGGTGAGTAATAGCCCATGAAACGGGCCAGAATCGGGCAAAACGGAGAGTGTTGATGAATGACACGTAAGCGCATCTTGGGGTTGAGCAACCATTAAAATCGCTTCGGGAGCCCAAAATAGTGATTAATAGTCCACGACACGGGCCAGAATCAGCGAAAATTGTGAGTGTTAATGACCTACACATAAGCGCACATTAGGGTTCAGTAACCATAAAATCGCTCCAAAACCCCAAATCAATGAGTAATATCCCATGAAACGGGCCAGAATCGGCAAAAATGGAGAGTGTTGATTAACGACACCTAAGCACGCCTTGGGCTTCGGCAACCATAAAAATCGCTCTGGGACCCCAAATTGGTGAGTAGTAGTCCACGAAACGGGCCAGAATCGGCCAAAACAGCGAGTGTTAATGACCTGCACATAAGCGCACCTCGGGGTACAGTAACCATGGAAATTTCTCCTTACCCCAAAACGGTGAGTAATAGTCTATGAAACGGGTCAGAATCGTCAAAGAGGTGAGTGTTGATGAACGATACGTAAGCGCACCTTGGGGTTCAGCAACCATAAATGTCGCTCTGGGATCCCAAAACAGTGAGTAATAGTCCAGGAAATGGGCTAGAATCGGCCAAAATGGCGAGTTTTAATGTCATGCACGTGAGCGCACCTTGGGGTCCATAAACCAAGAAAATCGCTTCGGGACCCCAAAACGGTCAGTAATATTCCATGAAACGGGCCAGAATCGGCCAAACCTGCGAGTGTTGATGACCGATAGGTAAATGCACCCCGAGGTTCATCAATCATGGAAATCGCTCCAAGACCTCAAAATGGTGAGTAATAGTCCACGAAATGCGCCAAAATCGGCCAAAACTTCAATTGTTGATGACCTACACGTAAACGCACCTCAGGGATCACTAATCATGGAAATTGCTCCAGGACCTCAAAAAGGTGAGCAATAGCCCATGAGACGGGTCGAATCAGCCAAAACGGTGAGTGTCGATGACCTGCACGTAATAGGACCTTGTAGTTCAACAAGCAAGGAAATCGCACAGGGACCCCAAAATGGTGAGTAATAGCCCATGAAATGGGCCAGAATCGGGCAAAACGGAGAGTGTTGATGAATGACACGTAAGCACATCTTGGGGTTCAGCAAGCATTAAAATCGCTTTGGGACCCCAAAATGGTGATTAATAGTCCACGACACGGGCCAGAATCAGCGCAAATTGTGAGTGTTAATGACCTACACGTAAGCGCACATTAGGGTTCAGTAACCATAAAATCGCTCCGAAACCCCAAATCAATGAGTAATAGCCCACGAAACTGGCCAGAATCGGCCAAAATGGCGAGTGTTGATGAACGACATGTAAGCACACCTTGGGCTTCGGCAACCATAAAAATCGCTCTGGGACCCCAAATTGGTGAGTAGTAGTCCACGAAACGGGCCAGAATCGGCCAAAACAGCGAGTGTTAATGACCTGCACGTAAGCGCACCTCGGGGTTCAGTAACCATGGAAATTACTCCTTACCCCAAAACGGTGAGTAATAGTCTATGAAACGGGTCAGAATCGTCAAAGAGGTGAGTGTTGATGAACGATACGTAAGCGCACCTTGGGGTTCAGCAACCATAAATGTCGCTCTGGGATCCAAAAACAGTGAGTAATAGTCCACGAAATGGGCCAGAATCGGCCAAAATGGCGAGTTTTAATGTCATGCACGTAAGCGCACCTTGGGGTCCATAAACCAAGAAAATCGCTTCGGGACCCCAAAACGGTCAGTAATATTCCATGAAACGGGCCAGAATCGGCCAAACCTGCGAGTGTTGATGACCGATAGGTAAATGCACCCCGAGGTTCATCAATCATGGAAATCGCTCCAAGACCTCAAAATGGTGAGTAATAGTCCACGAAATGCGCCAAAATCGGCCAAAACTTCAATTGTTGATGACCTACACGTAAACGCACCTCAGGGATCATTAATCATGGAAATTGCTCCAGGACCTCAAAAAGGTGAGCAATAGCCCATGAGACGGGTCGAATCAGCCAAAACGATGAGTGTCGATGACCTGCACGTAATAGGAACTTGTAGTTCAACAAGGAAGGAAATCGCACAGGGACCCCAAAATGGTGAGTAATAGCCCATGAAATGGGCCAGAATCGGGCAAAACGGAGAGTGTTGATGAATGACACGTAAGCACATCTTGGGGTTCAGCAAGCATTAAAATCGCTTTGGGACCCCAAAATGGTGATTAATAATCCACGACACGGGCCAGAATCAGCGCAAATTGTGAGTGTTAATGACCTACACGTAAGCGCACATTAGGGTTCAGTAACCATAAAATCGCTCCGAAACCCCAAATCAATGAGTAATAGCCCACGAAACTGGCCAGAATCGGCCAAAATGGCGAGTGTTGATGAACGACATGTAAGCACACCTTGGGCTTCGGCAACCATAAAAATCGCTCTGGGACCCCAAATTGGTGAGTAGTAGTCCACGAAACGGGCCAGAATCGGCCAAAACAACGAGTGTTAATGACCTGCACGTAAGCGCACCTCCGGGTTCAGTAACCATGGAAATTGCTCCTTACCCCAAAACGGTGAGTAATAGTCTATGAAACGGGTCAGAATCGTCAAAGAGGTGAGTGTTGATGAACGATACGTAAGCGCACCTTGGGGTTCAGCAAGCATAAATGTCGCTCTGGGATCCCAAAACAGTGAGTAATAGTCCACGAAATGGGCCAGAATCGGCCAAAATGGCGAGTTTTAATGTCATGCACGTAAGCGCACCTAGGGGTCCATAAACCAAGAAAATCGCTTCGGGACCCCAAAACGGTCAGTAATATTCCATGAAACGGGCCAGAATCGGCCAAACCTGCGAGTGTTGATGACCAATAGGTAAATGCACCCCGAGGTTCATCAATCGTGGAAATCGCTCCAAGACCTCAAAATGGTGAGTAATAGTCCACGAAATGCGCCAAAATCGGCCAAAACTTCAAGTGTTGATGACCTACACGTAAACGCACCTCAGGGATCATTAATCATGGAAATCGCTCCAGGACCTCAAAAAGGTGAGCAATAGCCCATGAGACGGGTCGAATCAGCCAAAACGGCGAGTGTCGATGACCTGCACGTAATAGGACCTTGTAGTTCAACAAGCAAGGAAATCGCACAGGGACCCCAAAATGGTGAGTAATAGCCCATGAAACGGGCCAGAATCGGGCAAAACGGAGAGTGTTGATGAATGACACGTAAGCGCATCTTGGGGTTCAGCAACCATTAAAATCGCTTTGGGACCCCAAAATAGTGATTAATAGTCCACGACACGGGCCAGAATCAGCGAAAATTGTGAGTGTTAATGACATACACATAAGCGCACATTAGGGTTCAGTAACCATAAAATCGCTCCAAAGCCCCAAATCAATGAGTAATATCCCATGAAACAGGCCAGAATCGGCAAAAATGGCGAGTGTTGATGAACGACACGTAAGCACACCTTGGGCTTCGGCAACCATAAAAATCGCTCTGGAACCCCAAATTGGTGAGCAGTAGTCCACGAAACGGGCCAGAATTAGCCAAAACAGCGAGTGTTAATGACCTGCACGTAAGCGCACCTCGGGGTTCAGTAACCATGGAAATTTCTCCTTACACCAAAACGGTGAGTAATAGTCTATTAAACGGGTCAGAATCGTCAAAGAGGTGAGTGTTGATGAACGATACGTAAGGGCACCTTGGGGTTCAGCAACCATAAAAGTCGCTCTGGGATCCCAAAACAGTGAGTAATAGTCCATGAAATGGGCCAGAATCGGCCAAAATGGCGAGTGTTAATGTCATGCACGTAAGCGCACCTTGGGGTCCATAAAGCAAGAAAATCGCTTCGGGACCCCAAAACGGTCAGTAATACTCCATGAAACGGGCCAGAATCGGCCAAACCTACGAGTGTTGATAACCGATAAGTAAATGCACCCCGAGGTTCATCAATCGTGGAAATCGCTCCAAGACCTCAAAATGGTGAGTAATAGTCCACGAAATGCGCCAAAATCGGCCAAAACTGCAAGTGTTGATGACCTACACGTAAACGCACCTCAGGGATCATTAATCGTGGAAATTGCTCCAGGACCTCAAAAAGGTGAGCAATAGCCCATGAGACGGGTCGAATCAGCCAAAACGGCGAGTGTCGATGACCTGCAGGTAATAGGACCTTGTAGTTCAACAAGCAAGGAAATCGCACAGGGACCCCAAAATGGTGAGTCCATGAAACGGGCCAGAATCGGGCAAAACGGAGAGTGTTGATGAATGACACGTAAGCACATCTTGGAGTTCAGCAAGCATTAAAATCGCTTTGGGACCCCAAAATGGTGATTAATAGTCCAGGAAACGGGCGAGAATCAGCGCAAATTGTGAGTGTTAATGACCTACACGTAAGCGCACATTAGGGTTCAGTAACCATAAAATCGCTCCGAAACCCCAAATCAATGAGTAATAGCCCATGAAACTGGCCAGAATCGGCCAAAATGGCGAGTGTTGATGAACGACATGTAAGCACACCTTGGGCTTCGGCAACCATAAAAATCGCTCTGGGACCCCAAATTGGTGAGTAGTAGTCCACGAAACGGGCCAGAATCGGCCAAAACAGCGAGTGTTAATGACCTGCACGTAAGCGCACCTCGGGGTTCAGTAACCATGGAAATTGCTCCTAACCCCAAAACGGTGAGTAATAGTCTATGAAACGGGTCAGAATCGTCAAAGAGGTGAGTGTTGATGAACGATACGTAAGCGCACCTTGGGGTTCAGCAACCATAAATGTCGCTCTGGGATCCCAAAATAGTGAGTAATAGTCCACGAAATGGGCCAGAATCGGCCAAAATGGCGAGTTTTAATGTCATGCACGTAAGCGCACCTAGGGGTCCATAAACCAAGAAAATCGCTTCGGGACCCCAAAACGGTCAGTAATATTCCATGAAACGGGCCAGAATCGGCCAAACCTGCGAGTGTTGATGACCGATAGGTAAATGCACCCCGAGGTTCATCAATCGTGGAAATCGCTCCAAGACCTCAAAATGGTGAGTAATAGTCCACGAAATGCGCCAAAATCGGCCAAAACTTCAAGTGTAGATGACCTACACGTAAACGCACCTCAGGGATCATTAATCATGGAAATCGCTCCAGGACCTCAAAAAGGTGAGCAATAGCCCATGAGACGGGTCGAATCAGCCAAAACGGCGAGTGTCGATGACCTGCACGTAATAGGACCTTGTAGTTCAACAAGCAAGGAAATCGCACAGGGACCCCAAAATGGTGAGTAATAGCCCATGAAACGGGCCAGAATCGGGCAAAACGGAGAGTGTTGATGAATGACACGTAAGCGCATCTTGGGGTTCAGCAACCATTAAAATCGCTTTGGGACCCCAAAATAGTGATTAATAGTCCACAACACGGGCCAGAATCAGCGAAAATTGTGAGTGTTAATGACATACACATAAGCGCACATTAGGGTTCAGTAACCATAAAATCGCTCCAAAGCCCCAAATCAATGAGTAATATCCCATGAAACAGGCCAGAATCGGCAAAAATGGCGAGTGTTGATGAACGACACGTAAGCACACCTTGGGCTTCGGCAACCATAAAAATCGCTCTGGGACCCCAAATTGGTGAGCAGTAGTCCACGAAACGGGCCAGAATTAGCCAAAACAGCGAGTGTTAATGACCTGCACGTAAGCGCACCTCGGGGTTCAGTAACCATGGAAATTTCTCCTTACACCAAAACGGTGAGTAATAGTCTATGAAACGGGTCAGAATCGTCAAAGAGGTGAGTGTTGATGAACGATACGTAAGCGCACCTTGGGGTTCAGCAACCATAAAAGTCGCTCTGGGATCCCAAAACAGTGAGTAATAGTCCATGAAATGGGCCAGAATCGGCCAAAATGGCGAGTGTTAATGTCATGCACGTAAGCGCACCTTGGGGTCCATAAACCAAGAAAATCGCTTCGCGACCCCAAAACGGTCAGTAATACTCCATGAAACGGGCCAGAATCGGCCAAACCTACGAGTGTTGATGACCGATAAGTAAATGCACCCCGAGGTTCATCAATCGTGGAAATCGCTCCAAGACCTCAAAATGGTGAGTAATAGTCCACGAAATGCGCCAAAATCGGCCAAAACTGCAAGTGTTGATGACCTACACGTAAACGCACCTCAGGGATCATTAATCGTGGAAATCGCTCCAGGACCTCAAAAAGGTGAGCAATAGCCCATGAGACGGGTCGAATCAGCCAAAACGGCGAGTCTCGATGACCTGCACGTAATAGGACCTTGTAGTTCAACAAGCAAGGAAATCGCACAGGGACCCCAAAATGGTGAGTAATAGCCCATGAAACGGGCCAGAATCGGGCAAAACGGAGAGTGTTGATTAATGACACGTAAGCACATCTTGGGGTTCAGCAAGCATTAAAATCGCTTTGGGACCCCAAAATGGTGATTAATAGTCCAGGAAACGGGCCAGAATCAGCGCAAATTGTGAGTGTTAATGACCTACACGTAAGCGCACATTAGGGTTCAGTAACCATAAAATCGCTCCGAAACCCCAAATCAATGAGTAATAGCCCATGAAACTGGCCAGAATCGGCCAAAATGGCGAGTGTTGATGAAGGACATGTAAGCACACCTTGGGCTTCGGCAACCATAAAAATCGCTCCGGGACCCCAAATTGGTGAGTAGTAGTCCACGAAACGGGCCAGAATCGGCCAAAACAGCGAGTGTTAATGACCTGCACGTAAGCGCACCTCGGGGTTCAGTAACCATGGAAATTGCTCCTTACCCCAAAACGGTGAGTAATAGTCTATGAAACGGGTCAGAATCGTCAAAGAGGTGAGTGTTGATGAACGATACGTAAGCGCACCTTGGGGTTCAGCAACCATAAATGTCGCTCTGGGATCCCAAAACAGTGAGTAATAGTCCACGAAATGGGCCAGAATCGGCCAAAATGGCGAGTTTTAATGTCATGCACGTAAGCGCACCTAGGGGTCCATAAACCAAGAAAATCGCTTCGGGACCCCAAAACGGTCAGTAATATTCCATGAAACGGGCCAGAATCGGCCAAACCTGCGAGTGTTGATGACCAATAGGTAAATGCACCCCGAGGTTCATCAATCGTGGAAATCGCTCCAAGACCTCAAAATGGTGAGTAATAGTCCACGAAATGCGCCAAAATCGGCCAAAACTTCAAGTGTTGATGACCTACACGTAAACGCACCTCAGGGATCATTAATCATGGAAATCGCTCCAGGACCTCAAAAGGTGAGCAATAGCCCATGAGACGGGTCGAATCAGCCAAAACGGCGAGTGTCGATGACCTGCACGTAATAGGACCTTGTAGTTCAACAAGCAAGGAAATCGCACAGGGACCCCAAAATGGTGAGTAATAGCCCATGAAACGGGCCAGAATCGGGCAAAACGGAGAGTGTTGATGAATGACACGTAAGCGCATCTTGGGGTTCAGCAACCATTAAAATCGCTTTGGGACCCCAAAATAGTGATTAATAGTCCACGACACGGGCCAGAATCAACGAAAATTGTGAGTGTTAATGACATACACATAAGCGCACATTAGGGTTCAGTAACCATAAAATCGCTCCAAAGCCCCAAATCAATGAGTAATATCCCATGAAACAGGCCAGAATCGGCAAAAATGGCGAGTGTTGATGAACGACACGTAAGCACACCTTGGGCTTCGGCAACCATAAAAATCGCTCTAGAACCCCAAATTGCTGAGCAGTAGTCCATGAAACGGGCCAGAATTAGCCAAAACAGCGAGTGTTAATGACCTGCACGTAAGCGCACCTCGGGGTTCAGTAACCATGGAAATTTCTCCTTACACCAAAACGGTGAGTAATAGTCTATGAAACGGGTCAGAATCGTCAAAGAGGTGAGTGTTGATGAACGATACGTAAGGGCACCTTGGGGTTCAGCAACCATAAAAGTCGCTCTGGGATCCCAAAACAGTGAGTAATAGTCCATGAAATGGGCCAGAATCGGCCAAAATGGCGAGTGTTAATGTCATGCACGTAAGCGCACCTTGGGGTCCATAAAGCAAGAAAATCGCTTCGGGACCCCAAAACGGTCAGTAATACTCCATGAAACGGGCCAGAATCGGCCAAACCTACGAGTGTTGATAACCGATAAGTAAATGCACCCCGAGGTTCATCAATCGTGGAAATCGCTCCAAGACCTCAAAATGGTGAGTAATAGTCCACGAAATGCGCCAAAATCGGCCAAAACTGCAAGTGTTGATGACCTACACGTAAACGCACCTCAGGGATCATTAATCGTGGAAATTGCTCCAGGACCTCAAAAAGGTGAGCAATAGCCCATGAGACGGGTCGAATCAGCCAAAACGGCGAGTGTCGATGACCTGCACGTAATAGGACCTTGTAGTTCAACAAGCAAGGAAATCGCACAGGGACCCCAAAATGGTGAGTCCATGAAACGGGCCAGAATCGGGCAAAACGGAGAGTGTTGATGAATGACACGTAAGCACATCTTGGGGTTCAGCAAGCATTAAAATCGCTTTGGGACCCCAAAATGGTGATTAATAGTCCAGGAAACGGGCGAGAATCAGCACAAATTGTGAGTGTTAATGACCTACACGTAAGCGCACATTAGGGTTCAGTAACCATAAAATCGCTCCGAAACCCCAAATCAATGAGTAATAGCCCATGAAACTGGCCAGAATCGGCCAAAATGGCGAGTGTTGATGAACGACATGTAAGCACACCTTGGGCTTCGGCAACCATAAAAATCGCTCTGGGACCCCAAATTGGTGAGTAGTAGTCCACGAAACGGGCCAGAATCGGCCAAAACAGCGAGTGTTAATGACCTGCACGTAAGCGCACCTCGGGGTTCAGTAACCATGGAAATTGCTCCTAACCCCAAAACGGTGAGTAATAGTCTATGAAACGGGTCAGAATCGTCAAAGAGGTGAGTGTTGATGAACGATACGTAAGCGCACCTTGGGGTTCAGCAACCATAAATGTCGCTCTGGGATCCCAAAATAGTGAGTAATAGTCCACGAAATGGGCCAGAATCGGCCAAAATGGCGAGTTTTAATGTCATGCACGTAAGCGCACCTAGGGGTCCATAAACCAAGAAAATCGCTTCGGGACCCCAAAACGGTCAGTAATATTCCATGAAACGGGCCAGAATCGGCCAAACCTGCGAGTGTTGATGACCGATAGGTAAATGCACCCCGAGGTTCATCAATCGTGGAAATCGCTCCAAGACCTCAAAATGGTGAGTAATAGTCCACGAAATGCGCCAAAATCGGCCAAAACTTCAAGTGTAGATGACCTACACGTAAACGCACCTCAGGGATCATTAATCATGGAAATCGCTCCAGGACCTCAAAAAGGTGAGCAATAGCCCATGAGACGGGTCGAATCAGCCAAAACGGCGAGTGTCGATGACCTGCACGTAATAGGACCTTGTAGTTCAACAAGCAAGGAAATCGCACAGGGACCCCAAAATGGTGAGTAATAGCCCATGAAACGGGCCAGAATCGGGCAAAACGGAGAGTGTTGATGAATGACACGTAAGCGCATCTTGGGGTTCAGCAACCATTAAAATCGCTTTGGGACCCCAAAATAGTGATTAATAGTCCACAACACGGGCCAGAATCAGCGAAAATTGTGAGTGTTAATGACATACACATAAGCGCACATTAGGGTTCAGTAACCATAAAATCGCTCCAAAGCCCCAAATCAATGAGTAATATCCCATGAAACAGGCCAGAATCGGCAAAAATGGCGAGTGTTGATGAACGACACGTAAGCACACCTTGGGCTTCGGCAACCATAAAAATCGCTCTGGGACCCCAAATTGGTGAGCAGTAGTCCACGAAACGGGCCAGAATTAGCCAAAACAGCGAGTGTTAATGACCTGCACGTAAGCGCACCTCGGGGTTCAGTAACCATGGAAATTTCTCCTTACACCAAAACGGTGAGTAATAGTCTATGAAACGGGTCAGAATCGTCAAAGAGGTGAGTGTTGATGAACGATACGTAAGCGCACCTTGGGGTTCAGCAACCATAAAAGTCGCTCTGGGATCCCAAAACAGTGAGTAATAGTCCATGAAATGGGCCAGAATCGGCCAAAATGGCGAGTGTTAATGTCATGCACGTAAGCGCACCTTGGGGTCCATAAACCAAGAAAATCGCTTCGCGACCCCAAAACGGTCAGTAATACTCCATGAAACGGGCCAGAATCGGCCAAACCTACGAGTGTTGATGACCGATAAGTAAATGCACCCCGAGGTTCATCAATCGTGGAAATCGCTCCAAGACCTCAAAATGGTGAGTAATAGTCCACGAAATGCGCCAAAATCGGCCAAAACTGCAAGTGTTGATGACCTACACGTAAACGCACCTCAGGGATCATTAATCGTGGAAATTGCTCCAGGACCTCAAAAAGGTGAGCAATAGCCCATGAGACGGGTCGAATCAGCCAAAACGGCGAGTGTCGATGACCTGCACGTAATAGGACCTTGTAGTTCAACAAGCAAGGAAATCGCACAGGGACCCCAAAATGGTGAGTAATAGCCCATGAAACGGGCCAGAATCGGGCAAAACGGAGAGTGTTGATTAATGACACGTAAGCACATCTTGGGGTTCAGCAAGCATTAAAATCGCTTTGGGACCCCAAAATGGTGATTAATAGTCCAGGAAACGGGCCAGAATCAGCGCAAATTGTGAGAGTTAATGACCTACACGTAAGCGCACATTAGGGTTCAGTAACCATAAAATCGCTCCGAAACCCCAAATCAATGAGTAATAGCCCATGAAACTGGCCAGAATCGGCCAAAATGGCGAGTGTTGATGAAGGACATGTAAGCACACCTTGGGCTTCGGCAACCATAAAAATCGCTCTGGGACCCCAAATTGGTGAGTAGTAGTCCACGAAACGGGCCAGAATCGGCCAAAACAGCGAGTGTTAATGACCTGCACGTAAGCGCACCTCGGGGTTCAGTAACCATGGAAATTGCTCCTTACCCCAAAATGGTGAGTAATAGTCTATGAAACGGGTCAGAATCGTCAAAGAGGTGAGTGTTGATGAACGATACGTAAGCGCACCTTGGGGTTCAGCAACCATAAATGTCGCTCTGGGATCCCAAAACAGTGAGTAATAGTCCACGAAATGGGCCAGAATCGGCCAAAATGGCGAGTTTTAATGTCATGCACGTAAGCGCACCTAGGGGTCCATAAACCAAGAAAATCGCTTCGGGACCCCAAAACGGTCAGTAATATTCCATGAAACGGGCCAGAATCGGCCAAACCTGCGAGTGTTGATGACCGATAGGTAAATGCACACTGAGGTTCATCAATCGTGGAAATCACTCCAAGACCTCAAAATGGTGAGTAATAGTCCACGAAATGCGCCAAAATCGGCCAAAACTGCAAGTGTTGATGACCTACACGTAAACGCACCTCAGGGATCATTAATCGTGGAAATTGCTCCAGGACCTCAAAAAGGTGAGCAATAGCCCATGAGACGGGTCGAATAAGCCAAAACGGCGAGTGTCGATGACCTGCACGTAATAGGACCTTGTAGTTCAACAAGCAAGGAAATCGCACAGGGACCCCAAAATGGTGAGTAATAGCCCATGAAACGGGCCAGAATCGGGCAAAACGGAGAGTGTTGATTAATGACACGTAAGCACATCTTGGGGTTCAGCAAGCATTAAAATCGCTTTGGGACCCCAAAATGGTGATTAATAGTCCAGGAAACGGGCCAGAATCAGCGCAAATTGTGAGTGTTAATGACCTACACGTAAGCGCACATTAGGGTTCAGTAACCATAAAATCGCTCCGAAACCCCAAATCAATGAGTAATAGCCCATGAAACTGGCCAGAATCGGCCAAAATGGCGAGTGTTGATGAAGGACATGTAAGCACACCTTGGGCTTCGGCAACCATAAAAATCGCTCCGGGACCCCAAATTGGTGAGTAGTAGTCCACGAAACGGGCCAGAATCGGCCAAAACAGCGAGTGTTAATGACCTGCACGTAAGCGCACCTCGGGGTTCAGTAACCATGGAAATTGCTCCTTACCCCAAAACGGTGAGTAATAGTCTATGAAACGGGTCAGAATCGTCAAAGAGGTGAGTGTTGATGAACGATACGTAAGCGCACCTTGGGGTTCAGCAACCATAAATGTCGCTCTGGGATCCCAAAACAGTGAGTAATAGTCCACGAAATGGGCCAGAATCGGCCAAAATGGCGAGTTTTAATGTCATGCACGTAAGCGCACCTAGGGGTCCATAAACCAAGAAAATCGCTTCGGGACCCCAAAACGGTCAGTAATATTCCATGAAACGGGCCAGAATCGGCCAAACCTGCGAGTGTTGATGACCGATAGGTAAATGCACCCCGAGGTTCATCAATCGTGGAAATCGCTCCAAGACCTCAAAATGGTGAGTAATAGTCCACGAAATGCGCCAAAATCGGCCAAAACTTCAAGTGTAGATGACCTACACGTAAACGCACCTCAGGGATCATTAATCATGGAAATCGCTCCAGGACCTCAAAAAGGTGAGCAATAGCCCATGAGACGGGTCGAATCAGCCAAAACGGCGAGTGTCGATGACCTGCACGTAATAGGACCTTGTAGTTCAACAAGCAAGGAAATCGCACAGGGACCCCAAAATGGTGAGTAATAGCCCATGAAACGGGCCAGAATCGGGCAAAACGGAGAGTGTTGATGAATGACACGTAAGCGCATCTTGGGGTTCAGCAACCATTAAAATCGCTTTGGGACCCCAAAATAGTGATTAATAGTCCACAACACGGGCCAGAATCAGCGAAAATTGTGAGTGTTAATGACATACACATAAGCGCACATTAGGGTTCAGTAACCATAAAATCGCTCCAAAGCCCCAAATCAATGAGTAATATCCCATGAAACAGGCCAGAATCGGCAAAAATGGCGAGTGTTGATGAACGACACGTAAGCACACCTTGGGCTTCGGCAACCATAAAAATCGCTCTGGGACCCCAAATTGGTGAGCAGTAGTCCACGAAACGGGCCAGAATTAGCCAAAACAGCGAGTGTTAATGACCTGCACGTAAGCGCACCTCGGGGTTCAGTAACCATGGAAATTTCTCCTTACACCAAAACGGTGAGTAATAGTCTATGAAACGGGTCAGAATCGTCAAAGAGGTGAGTGTTGATGAACGATACGTAAGCGCACCTTGGGGTTCAGCAACCATAAAAGTCGCTCTGGGATCCCAAAACAGTGAGTAATAGTCCATGAAATGGGCCAGAATCGGCCAAAATGGCGAGTGTTAATGTCATGCACGTAAGCGCACCTTGGGGTCCATAAACCAAGAAAATCGCTTCGCGACCCCAAAACGGTCAGTAATACTCCATGAAACGGGCCAGAATCGGCCAAACCTACGAGTGTTGATGACCGATAAGTAAATGCACCCCGAGGTTCATCAATCGTGGAAATCGCTCCAAGACCTCAAAATGGTGAGTAATAGTCCACGAAATGCGCCAAAATCGGCCAAAACTGCAAGTGTTGATGACCTACACGTAAACGCACCTCAGGGATCATTAATCGTGGAAATTGCTCCAGGACCTCAAAAAGGTGAGCAATAGCCCATGAGACGGGTCGAATCAGCCAAAACGGCGAGTGTCGATGACCTGCACGTAATAGGACCTTGTAGTTCAACAAGCAAGGAAATCGCACAGGGACCCCAAAATGGTGAGTAATAGCCCATGAAACGGGCCAGAATCGGGCAAAACGGAGAGTGTTGATTAATGACACGTAAGCACATCTTGGGGTTCAGCAAGCATTAAAATCGCTTTGGGACCCCAAAATGGTGATTAATAGTCCAGGAAACGGGCCAGAATCAGCGCAAATTGTGAGTGTTAATGACCTACACGTAAGCGCACATTAGGGTTCAGTAACCATAAAATCGCTCCGAAACCCCAAATCAATGAGTAATAGCCCATGAAACTGGCCAGAATCGGCCAAAATGGCGAGTGTTGATGAAGGACATGTAAGCACACCTTGGGCTTCGGCAACCATAAAAATCGCTCTGGGACCCCAAATTGGTGAGTAGTAGTCCACGAAACGGGCCAGAATCGGCCAAAACAGCGAGTGTTAATGATCTGCACGTAAGCGCACCTCGGGGTTCAGTAACCATGGAAATTGCTCCTTACCCCAAAATGGTGAGTAATAGTCTATGAAACGGGTCAGAATCGTCAAAGAGGTGAGTGTTGATGAACGATACGTAAGCGCACCTTGGGGTTCAGCAACCATAAATGTCGCTCTGGGATCCCAAAACAGTGAGTAATAGTCCACGAAATGGGCCAGAATCGGCCAAAATGGTGAGTTTTAATGTCATGCACGTAAGCGCACCTAGGGGTCCATAAACCAAGAAAATCGCTTCGGGACCCCAAAACGGTCAGTAATATTCCATGAAACGGGCCAGAATCGGCCAAACCTGCGAGTGTTGATGACCGATAGGTAAATGCACACTGAGGTTCATCAATCGTGGAAATCACTCCAAGACCTCAAAATGGTGAGTAATAGTCCACGAAATGCGCCAAAATCGGCCAAAACTGCAAGTGTTGATGACCTACACGTAAACGCACCTCAGGGATCATTAATCGTGGAAATTGCTCCAGGACCTCAAAAAGGTGAGCAATAGCCCATGAGACGGGTCGAATAAGCCAAAACGGCGAGTGTCGATGACCTGCACGTAATAGGACCTTGTAGTTCAACAAGCAAGGAAATCGCACAGGGACCCCAAAATGGTGAGTAATAGCCCATGAAACGGGCCAGAATCGGGCAAAACGGAGAGTGTTGATTAATGACACGTAAGCACATCTTGGGGTTCAGCAAGCATTAAAATCGCTTTGGGACCCCAAAATGGTGATTAATAGTCCAGGAAACGGGCCAGAATCAGCGCAAATTGTGAGTGTTAATGACCTACACGTAAGCGCACATTAGGGTTCAGTAACCATAAAATCGCTCCGAAACCCCAAATCAATGAGTAATAGCCCATGAAACTGGCCAGAATCGGCCAAAATGGCGAGTGTTGATGAACGACATGTAAGCACACCTTGGGCTTCGGCAACCATAAAAATCGCTCTGGGACCCCAAATTGGTGAGTAGTAGTCCACGAAACGGGCCAGAATCGGCCAAAACAGCGAGTGTTAATGACCTGCACGTAAGCGCACCTCGGGGTTCAGTAACCATGGAAATTGCTCCTTACCCCAAAACGGTGAGTAATAGTCTATGAAACGGGTCAGAATCGTCAAAGAGGTGAGTGTTGATGAACGATACGTAAGCGCACCTTGGGGTTCAGCAACCATAAAAGTCGCTCTGGGATCCCAAAACAGTGAGTAATAGTCCATGAAATGGGCCAGAATCGGCCAAAATGGCGAGTGTTAATGTCATGCACGTAAGCGCACCTTGGGGTCCATAAACCAAGAAAATCGCTTCGCGACCCCAAAACGGTCAGTAATACTCCATGAAACGGGCCAGAATCGGCCAAACCTACGAGTGTTGATGACCGATAAGTAAATGCACCACGAGGTTCATCAATCGTGGAAATCGCTCCAAGACCTCAAAATGGTGAGTAATAGTCCACGAAATGCGCCAAAATCGGCCAAAACTGCAAGTGTTGATGACCTACACGTAAACGCACCTCAGGGATCATTAATCGTGGAAATTGCTCCAGGACCTCAAAAAGGTGAGCAATAGCCCATGAGACGGGTCGAATCAGCCAAAACGGCGAGTCTCGATGACCTGCACGTAATAGGACCTTGTAGTTCAACAAGCAAGGAAATCGCACAGGGACCCCAAAATGGTGAGTAATAGCCCATGAAACGGGCCAGAATCGGGCAAAACGGAGAGTGTTGATGAATGACACGTAAGCACATCTTGGGGTTCAGCAAGCATTAAAATCGCTTTGGGACCCCAAAATGGTGATTAATAGTCCAGGAAACGGGCCAGAATCAGCGCAAATTCTGAGTGTTAATGACCTACACGTAAGCGCACATTAGGGTTCAGTAACCATAAAATCGCTCCGAAACCCCAAATCAATGAGTAATAGCCCATGGAACTGGCCAGAATCGGCCAAAATGGCGAGTGTTGATGAACGACATGTAAGCACACCTTGGGCTTCGGCAACCATAAAAATCGCTCTGGGACCCCAAATTGGTGAGTAGTAGTCCACGAAATGGGCCAGAATCGGCCAAAACAGCGAGTGTTAATGACCTGCACGTAAGCGCACATTAGGGTTCAGTAACCATAAAATCGCTCCAAAGGCCCAAATCAATGAGTAATATCCCATGAAACAGGCCAGAATCGGCAAAAATGGCGAGTGTTGATGAACGACACGTAAGCACACCTTGGGCTTCGGCAACCATAAAAATCGCTCTGGAACCCCAAATTGGTGAGCAGTAGTCCACGAAACGGGCCAGAATTAGCCAAAACAGCGAGTGTTAATGACCTGCACGTAAGCGCACCTCGGCGTTCAGTAACCATGGAAATTTCTCCTTACACCAAAACGGTGAGTAATAGTCTATGAAACGGGTCAGAATCGTCAAAGAGGTGAGTGTTGATGAACGATACGTAAGCGCACCTTGGGGTTCAGCAACCGTAAAAGTCGCCCTGGGATCCCAAAACAGTGAGTAATAGTCCATGAAATGGGCCAGAATCGGCCAAAATGGCGAGTGTTAATGTCATGCACGTAAGCACACCTTGGGGTCCATAAAGCAAGAAAATCGCTTCGGGACCCCAAAACGGTCAGTAATACTCCATGAAACGGGCCAGAATCGGCCAAACCTACGAGTGTTGATAACCGATAAGTAAATGCACCCCGAGGTTCATCAATCGTGGAAATCGCTCCAAGACCTCAAAATGGTGAGTAATAGTCCACGAAATGCGCCAAAATCGGCCAAAACTGCAAGTGTTGATGACCTACACGTAAACGCACCTCAGGGATCATTAATCGTGGAAATTGCTCCAGGACCTCAAAAAGGTGAGCAATAGCCCATGAGACGGGTCGAATAAGCCAAAACGGCGAGTGTCGATGACCTGCACGTAATAGGACCTTGTAGTTCAACAAGCAAGGAAATCGCACAGGGACCCCAAAATGGTGAGTAATAGCCCATGAAACGGGCCAGAATCGGGCAAAACGGAGAGTGTTGATGAATGACACGTAAGCACATCTTGGGGTTCAGCAAGCATTAAAATCGCTTTGGGACCCCAAAATGGTGATTAATAGTCCAGGAAACGGGCCAGAATCAGCGCAAATTGTGAGTGTTAATGACCTACACGTAAGCGCACATTAGGGTTCAGTAACCATAAAATCGCTCCGAAACCCCAAATCAATGAGTAATAGCCCATGAAACTGGCCATAATCGGCCAAAATGGCGAGTGTTGATGAACGACATGTAAGCACACCTTGGGCTTCGGCAACCATAAAAATCGCTCTGGGACCCCAAATTGGTGAGTAGTAGTCCACGAAACGGGCCAGAATCGGCCAAAACAGCGTGTGTTAATGACCTGCACGTAAGCGCACCTCGGGGTTCAGTAACCATGGAAATTGCTCCTTACCCCAAAACGGTGAGTAATAGTCTATGAAACGGGTCAGAATCGTCAAAGAGGTGAGTGTTGATGAACGATACGTAAGCGCACCTTGGGGTTCAGCAACCATAAATGTCGCTCTGGGATCCCAAAACAGTGAGTAATAGTCCACGAAATGGGCCAGAATCGGCCAAAATGGCGAGTTTTAATGTCATGCACGTAAGCGCACCTAGGGGTCCATAAACCAAGAAAATCGCTTCGGGACCCCAAAACGGTCAGTAATATTCCATGAAACGGGCCAGAATCGGCCAAACCTGCGAGTGTTGATGACCGATAGGTAAATGCACCCCGAGGTTCATCAATCGTGGAAATCGCTCCAAGACCTCAAAATGGTGAGTAATAGTCCACGAAATGCGCCAAAATCGCCCAAAACTTCAAGTGTAGATGACCTACACGTAAACGCACCTCAGGGATCATTAATCATGGAAATCGCTCCAGGACCTCAAAAAGGTGAGCAATAGCCCATGAGACGGGTCGAATCAGCCAAAACGGCGAGTGTCAATGACCTGCACGTAATAGGACCTTGTAGTTCAACAAGCAAGGAAATCGCACAGGGACCCCAAAATGGTGAGTAATAGCCCATGAAACGGGCCAGAATCGGGCAAAACGGAGAGTGTTGATGAATGACACGTAAGCGCATCTTGGGGTTCAGCAACCATTAAAATCGCTTTGGGACCCCAAAATAGTGATTAATAGTCCACGACACGGGCCAGAATCAGCGAAAATTGTGAGTGTTAATGACATACACATAAGCGCACATT
>NW_025228332.1:0-9584 GCF_018294505.1 Triticum aestivum | reverse complement strand
GGGACCCCAAAACGGTCAGTAATACTCCATGAAACGGGCCAGAATCGGCCAAACCTACGAGTGTTGATGACCGATAAGTAAATGCACCCCGAGGTTCATCAATCGTGAAAATCGCTCCAAGACCTCAAAATGGTGAGTAATAGTCCACGAAATGCGCCAAAATCGGCCAAAACTGCAAGTGTTGATGACCTACACGTAAACGCACCTCAGGGATCATTAATCGTGGAAATTGCTCCAGGACCTCAAAAAGGTGAGCAATAGCCCATGAGACGGGTCGAATCAGCCAAAATGGCGAGTGTCGATGACCTGCACGTAATAGGACCTTGTAGTTCAACAAGCAAGGAAATCACACAGGGACCCCAAAATGGTGAGTAATAGCCCATGAAACGGGCCAGAATCGGGCAAAACGGAGAGTGTTGATGAATGACACGTAAGCACATCTTGGGGTTCAGCAAGCATTAAAATCGCTTTGGGACCCCAAAATGGTGATTAATAGTCCAGGAAACGGGCCAGAATCAGCGCAAATTGTGAGTGTTAATGACCTACACGTAAGCGCACATTAGGGTTCAGTAACCATAAAATCGCTCCGAAACCCCAAATCAATGAGTAATAGCCCATGAAACTGGCCAGAATCGGCCAAAATGGCGAGTGTTGATGAACGACATGTAAGCACACCTTGGGCTTCGGCAACCATAAAAATCGCTCTGGGACCCCAAATTGGTGAGTAGTAGTCCACGAAACAGGCCAGAATCGGCCAAAACAGCGAGCGTTAATGACCTGCACGTAAGCGCACCTCGGGGTTCAGTAACCATGGAAATTGCTCCTTACCCCAAAACGGTGAGTAATAGTCTATGAAACGGGTCAGAATCGTCAAAGAGGTGAGTGTTGATGAACGATACGTAAGCGCACCTTGGGGTTCAGCAACCATAAATGTCGCTCTGGGATCCCAAAACAGTGAGTAATAGTCCACGAAATGGGCCAGAATCGGCCAAAATGGCGAGTTTTAATGTCATGCACGTAAGCGCACCTAGGGGTCCATAAACCAAGAAAATCGCTTCGGGACCCCAAAACGGTCAGTAATATTCCATGAAACGGGCCAGAATCGGCCAAACCTGCGAGTGTTGATGACCGATAGGTAAATGCACCCCGAGGTTCATCAATCGTGGAAATCGCTCCAAGACCTCAAAATGGTGAGTAATAGTCCACGAAATGCGCCAAAATCGCCCAAAACTTCAAGTGTAGATGACCTACACGTAAACGCACCTCAGGGATCATTAATCATGGAAATCGCTCCAGGACCTCAAAAAGGTGAGCAATAGCCCATGAGACGGGTCGAATCAGCCAAAACGGCGAGTGTCAATGACCTGCACGTAATAGGACCTTGTAGTTCAACAAGCAAGGAAATCGCACAGGGACCCCAAAATGGTGAGTAATAGCCCATGAAACGGGCCAGAATCGGGCAAAACGGAGAGTGTTGATGAATGACACGTAAGCGCATCTTGGGGTTCAGCAACCATTAAAATCGCTTTGGGACCCCAAAATAGTGATTAATAGTCCACGACACGGGCCAGAATCAGCGAAAATTGTGAGTGTTAATGACATACACATAAGCGCACATTGGGGTTCAGTAACCATAAAATCGCTCCAAAGCCCCAAATCAATGAGTAATATCCCATGAAACAGGCCAGAATCGGCAAAAATGGCGAGTGTTGATGAACGACACGTAAGCACACCTTGGGCTTCGGCAACCATAAAAATCGCTCTGGGACCCCAAATTGGTGAGCAGTAGTCCACGAAACGGGCCAGAATTAGCCAGAACAGCGAGTGTTAATGACCTGCACGTAAGCGCACCTCGGGGTTCAGTAACCATGGAAATTTCTCCTTACACCAAAACGGTGAGTAATAGTCTATGAAACGGGTCAGAATCGTCAAAGAGGTGAGTGTTGATGAACGATACGTAAGCGCACCTTGGGGTTCAGCAACCATAAAAGTCGCTCTGGGATCCCAAAACAGTGAGTAATAGTCCATGAAATGGGCCAGAATCGGCCAAAATGGCGAGTGTTAATGTCATGCACATAAGCGCACCTTGGGGTCCATAAACCAAGAAAATCGCTTCGCGACCCCAAAACGGTCAGTAATACTCCATGAAACGGGCCAGAATCGGCCAAACCTACGAGTGTTGATGACCGATAAGTAAATGCACCCCGAGGTTCATCAATCGTGGAAATCGCTCCAAGACCTCAAAATGGTGAGTAATAGTCCACGAAATGCGCCAAAATCAGCCAAAACTGCAAGTGTTGATGACCTACACGTAAACGCACCTCAGGGATCATTAATCGTGGAAATTGCTCCAGGACCTCAAAAAGGTGAGCAATAGCCCATGAGACGGGTCGAATAAGCCAAAACGGCGAGTGTCGATGACCTGCACGTAATAGGACCTTGTAGTTCAACAAGCAAGGAAATCGCACAGGGACCCCAAAATGGTGAGTAATAGCCCATGAAACGGGCCAGAATCGGGCAAAACGGAGAGTGTTAATGAATGACACGTAAGCACATCTTGGGGTTCAGCAAGCATTAAAATCGCTTTGGGACCCCAAAATGGTGATTAATAGTCCAGGAAACGGGCCAGAATCAGCGCAAATTGTGAGTGTTAATGACCTACACGTAAGCGCACATTAGGGTTCAGTAACCATAAAATCGCTCCGAAACCCCAAATCAATGAGTAATAGCCCATGAAACTGGCCAGAATCGGCCAAAATGGCGAGTGTTGATGAACGACATGTAAGCACACCGTGGGCTTCGGCAACCATAAAAATCGCTCTGGGACCCCAAATTGGTGAGTAGTAGTCCACGAAACGGGCCAGAATCGGCCAAAACAGCGAGTGTTAATGACCTGCACGTAAGCGCACCTCGGGGTTCAGTAACCATGGAAATTGCTCCTTACCCCAAAACGGTGAGTAATAGTCTATGAAACGGGTCAGAATCGTCAAAGAGGTGAGTGTTGATGAACGATACGTAAGCGCACCTTGGGGTTCAGCAACCATAAATGTCGCTCTGGGATCCCAAAACAGTGAGTAATAGTCCACGAAATGGGCCAGAATCGGCCAAAATGGCGAGTTTTAATGTCATGCACGTAAGCGCACCTAGGGGTCCATAAACCAAGAAAATCGCTTCGGGACCCCAAAACGGTCAGTAATATTCCACGAAACGGGCCAGAATCGGCCAAACCTGCGAGTGTTGATGACCGATAGGTAAATGCACCCCGAGGTTCATCAATCGTGGAAATCGCTCCAAGACCTCAAAATGGTGAGTAATAGTCCACAAAATGCGCCAAAATCGGCCAAAACTTCAAGTGTAGATGACCTACACGTAAACGCACCTCAGGGATCATTAAGCATGGAAATCGCTCCAGGACCTCAAAAAGGTGAGCAATAGCCCATGAGACGGGTCGAATCAGCCAAAACGGCGAGTGTCGATGACCTACACGTAATAGGACCTTGTAGTTCAACAAGCAAGGAAATCGCACAGGGACCCCAAAATGGTGAGTAATAGCCCATGAAACGGGCCAGAATCGGGAAAAACGGAGAGTGTTGATGAATGACACGTAAGCGCATCTTGGGGTTCAGCAACCATTAAAATCGCTTTGGGACCCCAAAATAGTGATTAATAGTCCACGACACGGGCCAGAATCAGCGAAAATTGTGAGTGTTAATGACATACACATAAGCGCACATTAGGGTTCAGTAACCATAAAATCGCTCCAAAGCCCCAAATCAATGAGTAATATCCCATGAAACAGGCCAGAATCGGCAAAAATGGCGAGTGTTGATGAACGACACGTAAGCACACCTTGGGCTTCGGCAACCATAAAAATCGCTCTGGGACCCCAAATTGGTGAGCAGTTGTCCACGAAACGGGCCAGAATTAGCCAAAACAGCGAGTGTTAATGACCTGCACGTAAGCGCACCTCGGGGTTCAGTAACCATGGAAATTTCTCCTTACACCAAAACGGTGAGTAATAGTCTATGAAACGGGTCAGAATCGTCAAAGAGGTGAGTGTTGATGAACGATACGTAAGCGCACCTTGGGGTTCAGCAACCATAAAAGTCGCTCTGGGATCCCAAAATAGTGAGTAATAGTCCATGAAATGGGCCAGAATCGGCCAAAATGGCGAGTGTTAATGTCATGCACGTAAGCGCACCTTGGGGTCCATAAACCAAGAAAATCGCTTTGGGACCCCAAAACGGTCAGTAATACTCCATGAAACGGGCCAGAATCGGCCAAACCTACGAGTGTTGATGACCGATAAGTAAATGCACCCCGAGGTTCATCAATCGTGAAAATCGCTCCAAGACCTCAAAATGGTGAGTAATAGTCCACGAAATGCGCCAAAATCGGCCAAAACTGCAAGTGTTGATGACCTACACGTAAACGCACCTCAGGGATCATTAATCGTGGAAATTGCTCCAGGACCTCAAAAAGGTGAGCAATAGCCCATGAGACGGGTCGAATCAGCCAAAATGGCGAGTGTCGATGACCTGCACGTAATAGGACCTTGTAGTTCAACAAGCAAGGAAATCACACAGGGACCCCAAAATGGTGAGTAATAGCCCATGAAACGGGCCAGAATCGGGCAAAACGGAGAGTGTTGATGAATGACACGTAAGCACATCTTGGGGTTCAGCAAGCATTAAAATCGCTTTGGGACCCCAAAATGGTGATTAATAGTCCAGGAAACGGGCCAGAATCAGCGCAAATTGTGAGTGTTAATGACCTACACGTAAGCGCACGTTAGGGTTCAGTAACCATAAAATCGCTCCGAAACCCCAAATCAATGAGTAATAGCCCATGAAACTGGCCAGAATCGGCCAAAATGGCGAGTGTTGATGAACGACATGTAAGCACACCTTGGGCTTCGGCAACCATAAAAATCGCTCTGGGACCCCAAATTGGTGAGTAGTAGTCCACGAAACGGGCCAGAATCAGCCAAAACAGCGAGTGTTAATGACCTGCACGTAAGCGCACCTCGGGGTTCAGTAACCATGGAAATTGCTCCTTACCCCAAAACGGTGAGTAATAGTCTATGAAACGGGTCAGAATCGTCAAAGAGGTGAGTGTTGATGAACGATACGTAAGCGCACCTTGGGGTTCAGCAACCATAAATGTTGCTCTGGGATCCCAAAACAGTGAGTAATAGTCCACGAAATGGGCCAGAATCGGCCAAAATGGCGAGTTTTAATGTCATGCACGTAAGCGCACCTAGGGGTCCATAAAACAAGAAAATCGCTTCGGGACCCCAAAACGGTCAGTAATACTCCATGAAACGGGCCAGAATCGGCCAAACCTACGAGTGTTGATGACCGATAAGTAAATGCACCCCGAGGTTCATCAATCGTGGAAATCGCTCCAAGACCTCAAAATGGTGAGTAATAGTCCACGAAATGCGCCAAAATCGGCCAAAACTGCAAGTGTTGATGACCTACACGTAAACGCACCTCAGGGATCATTAATCGTGGAAATTGCTCCAGGACCTCAAAAAGGTGAGCAATAGCCCATGAGACGGGTCGAATCAGCCAAAATGGCGAGTGTCGATGACCTGCACGTAATAGGACCTTGTAGTTCAACAAGCAAGGAAATCACACAGGGACCCCAAAATGGTGAGTAATAGCCCATGAAACGGGCCAGAATCGGGCAAAACGGAGAGTGTTGATGAATGACACGTAAGCACATCTTGGGGTTCAGCAACCATTAAAATCGCTTTGGGACCCCAAAATGGTGATTAATGGTCCAGGAAACGGGCCAGAATCAGCGCAAATTGTGAGTGTTAATGACCTACACGTAAGTGCACATTAGGGTTCAGTAACCATAAAATCGCTCTGAAACCCAAATCAATGAGTAATAGCCCATGAAACTGGCCAGAATCGGCCAAAATGGCGAGTGTTGATGAACGACACGTAAGCACACCTTGGGCTTTGGCAACCATAAAAATTGCTCTGGGACCCCAAATAGGTGAGTAGTAGTCCACGAAACGGGCCAGAATCGGCCAAAACAGCGAGTGTTAATGACATGCACGTAAGCGCACCTCGGGGTTCAGTAACCATGGAAATTGCTCCTTACCCCAAAATGGTGAGTAATAGTCTATGAAACGGGTCAGAATCGTCAAAGAGGTGAGTGTTGATGAACGATACGTAAGCGCACCATGGGGTTCAGCAACCATAAAAGTCGCTCTGGGATCCCAAAACAGTGAGTAATAGTCCATGAAATGGGCCAGAATCGGCGAAAATGGCGAGTGTTAATGTCATCCACGTAAGCGCACCTTGGGGTCCATAAACCAACAAAATCGCTTCGGGACCCCAAAACGGTCAGTAATACTCCATGAAACGGGCCAAAATCGGCCAAACCTGCGAGTGTTGATGACCGATAGGTAAATGCACACTGAGGTTCATCAATCGTGGAACTCGCTCCAAGACCTCAAAATGGTGAGTAATAGTCCACGAAATGCGCCAAAATCGGCCAAAACTGCAAGTGTTGATGACCTACACGTAAACGCACCTCGGGGATCATTAATCGTGGAAATCGCTCCAGGACCTCAAAAAGGTGAGCAATAGCCCATGAGACGGGTCGAATCAGCCAAAACGGTGAGTGTCGATGACCTGCACGTAATAGGACCTTGTAGTTCAACAAGCAAGGAAATCGCACAGGGACCCCAAAATGGTGAGTAATAGCCCATGAAACGGGCCAGAATCGGGCAAAACGGAGAGTATTGATGAATGACACGCAAGCGCGTCTTGGGGTTCAGCAACCATTAAAATCGCTTCGGGACCCCAAAATAGTGATTAATAGTCCACGAAACGGGCCAAAATCAGCGAAAATTGTGAGTGTTAATGACCTGCACATAAGCGCACATTAGTGTTCAGTAACCATAAAATCGCTCCAAAATCCCAAATCAATGTGTAATATCCCATGAAACGGGCCAGAATCGGCAAAAATGGCGAGTGTTGATGAACGACACCTAAGCACACCTTGGGCTTCGGCAACCATAAAAATCGCTCTGGGACCCCAAATTGGTGAGTAGTAGTCCAGGAAACGGGCCAGAATTGGCCAAAACAGTGAGTGTTAATGACCTGCACGTAAGCGCACCTCGGGGTTCAGTAACCATGGAAATTTCTCCTTACCCCAAAACGGTGAGTAATAGTCTATGAAACGGGTCAGAATCGTCAAAGAGGTGAGTGTTGATGAACGATACGTAAGCGCACCTTGGGGTTCAGCAACCATAAAAGTCGCTCTGGGATCCCAAAACAGTGAGTAATAGTCCACGAAATGGGCCAGAATCGGCCAAAATGGCGAGTGTTAATGTCATCCACGTAAGCGCACCTTGGGGTCCATAAACCAAGAAAATCGCTTCGGGACCCCAAAACGGTCAGTAATACTCCATGAAACGGGCCAGAATCGGCCAAACCTACGAGTGTTGATGACCGATAGGTAAATGCACCCCGAGGTTCATCAATCGTGGAAATCGCTCCAAGACCTCAAAATGGTGAGTAATAGTCCACGAAATGCGCCAAAATCGGCCAAAACTGCAAGTGTTGATGACCTACACGTAAACGCACCTCGGGGATCATTAATCGTGGAAATCGCTCCAGGACCTCAAAAAGGTGAGCAATAGCCCATGAGACGGGTCGAATCAGCCAAAACGGCGAGTGTCGATGACCTGCACGTAATAGGACCTTGTAGTTCAACAAGCAAGGAAATCGCACAGGGACCCCAAAATGGTGAGTAATAGCCCATGAAACGGGCCAGAATCGGGCAAAACGGAGAGTATTGATGAATGACACGTAAGCGCATCTTGGGTTCAGCAACCATTAAAATCGCTTCGGGACCCCAAAATAGTGATTAATAGTCCACGAAACGGGCCAGAATCAGCGAAAATTGTGAGTGTTAATGACCTGCACATAAGCGCACATTAGTGTTCAGTAACCATAAAATCGCTCCAAAATCCCAAATCAATGTGTAATATCCCATGAAACGGGCCAGAATCGGCAAAAATGGCGAGTGTTGATGAACGACACCTAAGCACACCTTGGGCTTCGGCAACCATAAAAATCGCTCTGGGACCCCAAATTGGTGAGTAGTAGTCCAGGAAACGGGCCAGAATTGGCCAAAATAGCGAGTGTTAATGACCTGCACGTAAGCGCACCTCGGGGTTCAGTAACCATGGAAATTTCTCCTTACCCCAAAACGGTGAGTAATAGTCTATGAAACGGGTCAGAATCGTTAAAGAGGTGACTGTTGATGAACGATACGTAAGCGCACGTTGGGGTTCAACAACCATAAAAGTCGCTCTGGGATCCCAAAATAGTGAGTAATAGTCCATGAAATGGGCCAAAATCGGCCAAAATGGCGAGTGTTAATGTCATGCACGTAAGCGCACCTTAGGGTCCATAAACCAAGAAAATCGCTTCGGGACCCCAAAATGGTCAGTAATACTCCATGAAACGGGCCAGAATCGGCCAAACCTACGAGTGTTGATGACCGATAGGTAAATGCACCCCGAGGTTCATCAATCGTGGAAATCGCTCCAAGACCTCAAAATGGTGAGTAATAGTCCACGAAATGCGCCAAAATCGGCCAAAACTGCAAGTGTTGATGACCTACACGTAAACGCACCTCGGGGATCATTAATCGTGGAAATCGCTCCAGGACCTCAAAAAGGTGAGCAATAGCCCATGAGACGGGTCGAATCAGCCAAAACGGCGAGTGTCGATGACCTGCACGTAATAGGACCTTGTAGTTCAACAAGCAAGGAAATCGCACAGGGACCCCAAAATGGTGAGTAATAGCCCATGAAACGGGCCAGAATCGGGCAAAACGGAGAGTATTGATGAATGACACGTAAGCGCATCTTGGGGTTCAGCAACCATTAAAATCGCTTCGGGACCCCAAAATAGTGATTAATAGTCCACGGAACGGGCCAGAATCAGCGAAAATTGTGAGTGTTAATGACCTGCACATAAGCGCACATTAGTGTTCAGTAACCATAAAATCGCTCCAAAATCCCAAATCAATGTGTAATATCCCATGAAACGGACCAGAATCGGCAAAAATGGCGAGTGTTGATGAACGACACCTAATCACACCTTGGGCTTCGGCAACCATAAAAATCGCTCTAGGACCCCAAATTAGTGTCCATGAAACGGGCCAGAATCGGCCAAAACAGCGAGTGTTAATGACCTGCACGTAAGCGCACCTCGGGGTTCAGTAACCATGGAAATTGCTCCTTACCACAAAACGGTGAGTAATAGTCTATGAAATGGGTCAGAATCGTCAAAGAGGTGAGTGTTGATGAACGATACGTAAGCGCACCTTGGGGTTCAGCAACCATAAAAGTCGCTCTGGGATCCCAAAACAGTGAGTAATAGTCCACGAAATGGGCCAGAATCGGCCAAAATGGCGAGTGTTAATGTCATCCACGTAAGCGCACCTTGGGGTCCATAAACCAAGAAAATCGCTTCGGGACCCCAAAACGGTCAGTAATACTCCATGAAACGGGCCAGAATCGGCCAAACCTGCGAGTGTTGATGACC
>NW_025228331.1:73146-74247 GCF_018294505.1 Triticum aestivum | reverse complement strand
TTCTGACATCATTTGCTATTTTTTTAGTCATTTACCGATTTGTTTAGAGAGCTAAATGACCGTGAAATTGAAAATCACTACAAAATGAACTCTGAAAATGTCGAAACTTGGCATGGTATCATCATTTCACCCACATAGCATGTGCAAAAGAGTAGAGAGGGTTACGGCAAAAACTGGACGCACTTCGTGTACAAACTGGACAATCTCTTTCGAAGTATCAGGGTTTCGGACGAGAACTCATCTGTTACGTTGGCACTTCATTTTTTAAACTTATTACAACTCTAGACTTTTTTTGCGTTCCGTACGCACCATTGAAAGCGACGTCATCAGTTTTCAACACTTTCTGACATCATTTGCTATTTTTCAGTCATTTACCGATTTGTTTAGAGAGCTAAATGACCGTGAAATTGAAAATCACTACAAAATGAACTCTGAAAATGTTGGAACTTGGCATGGTATCATCATTTCACCCACATAGCATCTGCAAAAGAGTAGAGAGGGTTACGGCAAAAACAGGACGCACTTCGTGTACAAACTGGACAATCTCTTTCGAAGTATCAGGGTTTCTGACGAGAACTCATCTGTTACATGGGTACTTCATTTTTTTAAACTTATTAAAACTCCAGACTTTTTTGCGTTCCGTACACACCATTCAAAGCGATGTCATCAATTTTCAAAACTTTCTGACATCATTTGCTATTTTTTTAGTCATTTACTGATTTGTTTAGAGAGCTAAATGACCGTGAAATTGAAAACCACTACAAAATGAACTCTGCAAATGTCAAAACTTGGCATGGTATCATCATTTCACCCACATAGCATGTGCAAAAGAGTAGAGACGGTTACGGCAAAAACTGGACGCACTTCGTGTACAAACTGGACAATCTCTTTCGGAGTATCAGGGTTTCGAACGAGAACTCATCTGCTACACTGGCACTTCATTTTTTAAACTTATTACAACTCCAGACTTTTTTTTGCGTTCCGTATGCACCATTCAAAGCGACGTCATCAGTTTTGAACACTTTCTAACATCATTTGCTATTTCCAGTCATTTACCGATTTGTTTAGAGAGCTAAATGACCGTGAAATTGAAAATCACAA
>NW_025228331.1:71093-72975 GCF_018294505.1 Triticum aestivum | reverse complement strand
CCAGACTTTTTTTGCGTTCCGTATGCACCATTCAAAGCGACGTCATCAGTTTTGAACACTTTCTAACATCATTTGCTATCTTCAGTCATTTACCGATTTGTTTAGAGAGCTAAATGACCGTGAAATTGAAAATCACTACAAAATGAACTATGAAAATGTCGAAACTTGGCATGGTATCATCATTTCACCCACATAGCATCTGCAAAAGAGTAGAGAGGGTTACGGCAAAAACTGGACGCACTTCGTGTACAAACTGGACAATCTCTTTCGAAGTATCAGGGTTTCGGACGAGAACTCATCTGTTACACTATCACTTAATTTTTTAAAACTTATTACAACTCAAGATTTTTTTTGCGTTCCGTACGCACCATTCAAAGCGACGTCATCAATTTTCAAAACTTTCTGACATCATTTGCTATTTTTTTAGTCATTTACCGATTTGTTTAGAGAGCTAAATGACCGTGAAATTGAAAATCACTACAAAATGAACTCTGAAAATGTCGAAACTTGGCATGGTATCATCATTTCACCCACATAGCATGTGCAAAAGAGTAGAGAGGGTTACGGCAAAAACTGGACGCACTTCGTGTACAAACTGGACAATCTCTTTCGAAGTATCAGGGTTTCGGACGAGAACTCATCTGTTACGTTGGCACTTCATTTTTTAAACTTATTACAACTATAGACTTTTTTTGCGTTCCGTACGCACCCTTGAAAGCGACGTCATCAGTTTTCAACACTTTCTGACATCATTTGCTATTTTCAGTCATTTACCGATTTGTTTAGAGAGCTAAATGACCGTGAAATTGAAAATCACTACAAAATGAACTCTGAAAATGTTGGAACTTGGCATGGTATCATCATTTCACCCACATAGCATCTGCAAAAGAGTAGAGAGGGTTACGGCAAAAACTGGACGCACTTCGTGTACAAACTGGACAATCTCTTTCGAAGTATCAGGGTTTCTGACGAGAACTCATCTGTTACATGGGTACTTCATTTTTTTAAACTTATTAAAACTCCAGACTTTTTTGCGTTCCGTACACACCATTCAAAGCGATGTCATCAATTTTCAAAACTTTCTGACATCATTTGCTATTTTTTTAGTCATTTACCGATTTGTTTAGAGAGCTAAATGACCGTGAAATTGAAAACCACTACAAAATGAACTCTGAAAATGTCAAAACTTGGCATGGATCATCATTTCACCCACATAGCATGTGCAAAAGAGTAGGGACGGTTACGGCAAAAACTGGACGCACTTCGTGTACAAACTGGACAATCTCTTTCGGAGTATCAGGGTTTCGAACGAGAACTCATCTGCTACACTGGCACTTCATTTTTTAAACTTATTACAACTCCAGACTTTTTTTGCGTTCCGTATGCACCATTCAAAGCGACGTCATCAGTTTTGAACACTTTCTAACATCATTTGCTATCTTCAGTCATTTACCGATTTGTTTAGAGAGCTAAATGACCGTGAAATTGAAAATCACTACAAAATGAACTATGAAAATGTCGAAACTTGGCATGGTATCATCATTTCACCCAAATAGTATGTGCAAAAGAGTAGAGAGGGTTACGGCAAAAACTGGACGCACTTCGTGTACAAACTGGACAATCTCTTTCGGAGTATCAGGGTTTCGGACGAGAACTCATCTGTTACGCTGGCACTTCATTTTTTTAAACTTATTACAACTCCAGACTTTTTTGCGTTTCGTACGCACCATTGAAAGCGACGTCATCAATTTTCAAAACTTTCTGACATCATTTGCTATTTTTTAGTCATTTACCGATTTGTTTAGAGAGCTAAATGTCCGTGAAATTGAAAATCACTACAGAATGAACTCTGAAAATGTCGAAACTTGGCATGGTATCATCA
>NW_025228331.1:70390-71083 GCF_018294505.1 Triticum aestivum | reverse complement strand
ATCAATTTTCAAAACTTTCTGACATCATTTGCTATTTTTTAGTCATTTACCGATTTGTTTAGAGAGCTAAATGACCGTGAAATTGAAAATCACTACAGAATGAACTCTGAAAATGTCGAAACTTGGCATGGTATCATCATTTCACCCACATAGCTTGTGCAAAAGAGTAGATAGGGTTACGGCAAAAACCGAACGCACTTCGTGTACAAACTGGACAATCTCTTTCGGAGTATCAGGGTTTCGGACGAGAACTCATCCGTTACACTGGCACTTCATTTTTTTAAACTTATTACAACTCCAGACTTTTTTTGCGTTCCGTACGCACCATTCAAAGCGACGTCATCAATTTTCAAAACTTTCTGACATCATTTGCTATTTTTTAGTCATTTACCGATTTATTTAGAGAGCTAAAAAACCGTGAAATTGAAAATCACTACAAAATGAACTCTGAAAATGTCGAAACTTGGCATGGTATCATCATTTCACCCACATAGCATGTGCAAAAGAGTAGAGAGGGTTACGGCAAAAACTAGACGCACCTCGTGTACAAACTGGACAATCTCTTTCCGAGTATCAGGGTTTCGGACGAGAACTCATCTGTTACACTAGCACTTCATTTTTTTAAACTTATTACAACTCCAGACTTTTTTTGGGTTCCGTACGCACCATTCAAAGCGACGTCATCAATTTTCA
>NW_025228331.1:65263-67925 GCF_018294505.1 Triticum aestivum | reverse complement strand
CAACTCCAGACTTTTTTTTTGCGTTCCGTATGCACCATTCAAAGCGACGTCATCAGTTTTGAACACTTTCTGACATCATTTGCTATTTTCAGTCATTTACCGATTTGTTTAGAGAGCTAAATGACCGTGAAATTGAAAATCACTACAAAATGAACTATGAAAATGTCGAAACTTGGCATGGTATCATCATTTCACCCACATAGCATGTGCAAAAGAGTAGAGAGGGTTACGGCAAAAACTGGACGCACTTCGTGTACAAACTGGACAATCTCTTTCGAAGTATCAGGGTTTCGGACGAGAACTCATCTGTTACACTATCACTTAATTTTTTTAAACTTATTATAACTCCAGACTTTTTTGCGTTCCGTACACACCATTCAAAGCGATGTCATCAATTTTCAAAACTTTCTGACATCGTTTGCTATATTTTTTAGTCATTTACCGATTTGTTTAGAGAGCTAAATGACCGTGAAATTGAAAACCACTACAAAATGAACTCTGAAAGTGTCAAAACTCGGCATGGTATCATCATTTCACCCACATAGAATGTGCAAAAGAGTAGAGAGGGTTACGGCAAAAACTGGACGCACTTCGTGTACAAACTGGACAATCTCTTTCGGAGTATCAGGGTTTCGAACGAGAACTCATCTGCTACACTGGCACTTCATTTCTTAAAATTATTACAACTCCAGACTTTCTTTGCGTTCCGTATGCACCATTCAAAGCGACGTCATCAGTTTTGAACACTTTCTGACATCATTTGCTATTTTCAGTCATTTATCAATTTGTTTAGAGAGCTAAATGACCGTGAAATTGAAAATCACTACAAAATGAACTATGAAAATGTCGAAACTTGGCATGGTATCATCATTTCACCCACATAGCATGTGCAAAAGAGAAGAGAGGGTTACGGCAAAAACTGTACTCACTTCGTGTACAAACTGGACAATCTCTTTCGAAGTTCCAGGGTTTCGGACGAGAACTCATCTGTTACACTATCACTTAATTCTTTTTAACTTATTACAACTCAAGATTTTTTTTGCGTTCCGTAGGCACCATTCAAAGCGACGTCATCAATTTTGAAAACTTTCTGACATCATTTGCTATTTTTTTAGTCATTTACCGATTTGTTTAGAGAGCTAAATGACCGTGAAATTGAAAATCACTACAAAATGAACTCTGAAATGTCAAAACTTGGCATGGTATCATCATTTAACCCACATATCATGTGCAAAAGAGTAGAGAGGATTATGGCAAAAATTGGACGCACTTCATGTACAAACTGGACAATCTCTTTCGGAGTATCAGGGTTTCGAACGAGAACTCATCTGCTACACTGGCACTTCATTTTTAAACTTATTACAACTCCAGACTTTTTTTTGCGTTCCGTATGCACCATTCAAAGCGACGTCATCAGCTTTGAACACTTTCTGACATCATTTGCTATTTTCAGTCATTTACCGATTTGTTTAGAGAGCTAAATGACCGTGAAATTGAAAATCACTACAAAATGAACTATGAAAATGTCGAAACTTGGCACGGTATCATCATTTCACCCACATAGCATGTGCAAAAGAGTAGAGAGGTTTACGGCAAAAACTGGACGCACTTCGTGTACAAACTGGACAATCTCTTTCGAAGTATCAGGGTTTCGGACGAGAACTCATCTGTTACACTATCACTTAATTTTTTTAACTTATTACAACTCAAGATTTTTTTTGCGTTCGGTACGCACCATTCAAAGCGACGTCATCAAATTTCAAAACTTTCTGACATCATTTGCTGTTTTTTTAGTCATTTACCGATTTGTTTAGAGAGCTAAATGACCGTGAAATTGAAAATCACTACAAAATGAACTCTGAAAATGTCAAAACTTGGCATGGTATCATCATTTCACCCCCATAGCATGTGCAAAAGAGTAGAGAGGGTTACGGCAAAAATTGGACGCACTTCATGTACAAACTGGACAATCTCTTTCGGAGTATCAGGGTTTCGAACAAGAACTCATCTGCTACACTGGCACTTCATGTTTTAAACTTATTACAACTCCAGACTTTTTTTGCGTTCCGTATGCACCATCCAAAGCGACGTCATCAGTTTTGAACACTTTCGGACATCATTTGCTATTTTCAGTCATTTACCGATTTGTTTAGAGAGGTAAATGACTGTGAAATTGAAAATCACTACAAAATGAACTCTAAAAATGTCAAAACTTGGCATGGTATCATCATTTCACCCACATAGCATGTGCAAAAGAGTACAGAGGGTTACGGCAAAAACTGGACGCACTTCGTGTACAAACTGGACAATCTCTTTCGGAGTATCAGGGTTTCGGACGAGAACTCATCTGTTACACTGGCAGTTCATTTTTTAAACTTATTACAACTCCAGACTTTTTTGCATTCCGTACACACCATTCAAAGCGACGTCATCAATTTTCAACACTTTCTGACATCATTTTGCTATTTTTCAGTCATTTACCGATTTGTTTAGAGAGCTAAATGACCGTGAAATTGAAAATCACTACAAAATGAACTCTGAAAATGTTGAAACTTGGCATGGTATCATCATTTCACCCACATAGCATGTGCAAAAGAGTAGAGAGGGTTACGGCAAAAACTGGACGCACTTCGTGTACAAACTGGACAATCTCTTTCGAAGT
>NW_025228331.1:63300-64385 GCF_018294505.1 Triticum aestivum | reverse complement strand
ACTATCACTTAATTTTTTTAAACTTATTATAACTCCAGACTTTTTTGCGTTCCGTACACACCATTCAAAGCGATGTCATCAATTTTCAAAACTTTCTGACATCGTTTGCTATATTTTTTAGTCATTTACCGATTTGTTTAGAGAGCTAAATGACCGTGAAATTGAAAACCACTACAAAATGAACTCTGAAAATGTCAAAACTTGGCATGGTATCATCATTTCACCCACATAGCATGTGCAAAAGAGTAGAGAGGGTTACGGCAAAAACTGGACGCACTTCGTGTACAAACTGGACAATCTCTTTCGGAGTATCAGGGTTTCGAACGAGAACTCATCTCCTACACTGGCACTTCATTTCTTAAAATTATTACAACTCCAGACTTTCTTTGCGTTCCGTATGCACCATTCAAAGCGACGTCATCAGTTTTGAACACTTTCTGACATCATTTGCTATTTTCAGTCATTTATCGATTTGTTTAGAGAGCTAAATGACCGTGAAATTGAAAATCACTACAAAATGAACTATGAAAATGTCGAAACTTGGCATGGTATCATCATTTCACCCACATAGCATGTGCAAAAGAGTAGAGAGGGTTACGGCAAAAACTGTACGCACTTCGTGTACAAACTGGACAATCTCTTTCGAAGTACCAGGGTTTCGGACGAGAACTCATCTGTTACACTATCACTTAATTTTTTTTAACTTATTACAACTCAAGATTTTTTTTGCGTTCCGTACGCACCATTCAAAGCGACGTCATCAATTTTCAAAACTTTCTGACATCATTTGCTATTTTTTTAGTCATTTACCGATTTGTTTAGAGAGCTAAATGACCGTGAAATTGAAAATCACTACAAAATGAACTCTGAAATGTCAAAACTTGGCATGGTATCATCATTTCACCCACATATCATGTGCAAAAGAGTAGAGAGGATTATGGCAAAAATTGGACGCACTTCATGTACAAACTGGACAATCTCTTTCGGAGTATCAGGGTTTCGAACGAGAACTCATCTGCTACACTGGCACTTCATTTTTAAACTTATTACAACTCCAGACTTTTTTTTGCGTTCCGTATGCACCA
>NW_025228331.1:62462-63067 GCF_018294505.1 Triticum aestivum | reverse complement strand
TGTACAAACTGGACAATCTCTTTCGAAGTATCAGGGTTTCGGACGAGAACTCATCTGTTACACTATCACTTAATTTTTTTAACTTATTACAACTCAAGATTTTTTTTGCGTTCCGTACGCACCATTCAAAGCGACGTCATCAAATTTCAAAACTTTCTGACATCATTTGCTGTTTTTTTAGTCATTTATCGATTTGTTTAGAGAGCTAAATGACCGTGAAATTGAAAATCACTACAAAATGAACTCTGAAAATGTCAAAACTTGGCATGGTATCATCATTTCACCCCCATAGCATGTGCAAAAGAGTAGAGAGGGTTACGGCAAAAATTGGACGCACTTCATGTACAAACTGGACAATCTCTTTCGGAGTATCAGGGTTTCGAACAAGAACTCATCTGCTACACTGGCACTTCATTTTTTAAACTTATTACAACTCCAGACTTTTTTTGCGTTCCGTATGCACCATTCAAAGCGACGTCATCAGTTTTGAACACTTTCGGACATCATTTGCTATTTTCAGTCATTTACCGATTTGTTTAGAGAGGTAAATGACTGTGAAATTGAAAATCACTACAAAATGAACTCTAAAAATGTCAAAACTTGGC
>NW_025228331.1:58625-58941 GCF_018294505.1 Triticum aestivum | reverse complement strand
GATGTCATCAATTTTCAAAACTTTCTGACATCATTTGCTATTTTTTTAGTCATTTACCGATTTGTTTAGAGAGGTAAATGACCGTGAAATTGAAAACCACTACAAAATGAACTCTGAAAATGTCAAAACTTGGCATGGTATCATCATTTCACCGACATAGCATGTGCAAAAGAGTAGAGAGGGTTACGGCAAAAACTGGACGCACTTCGTGTACAAACTGGACAATCTCTTTCGAAGTATCAGGGTTTCGGACGAGAACTCATCCGTTACACTATCACTTAATTTTTTTTAACTTATTACAACTCAAGATTTTTTT
>NW_025228331.1:53011-58597 GCF_018294505.1 Triticum aestivum | reverse complement strand
TTTTTTTGCGTTCCGTACGCACCATTCAAAGCGACGTCTTCAATTTTCAAAACTTTCTGACATCATTTGCTATTTTTTTAGTCATTTACCGATTTGTTTAGAGAGCTAAATGACCGTGAAATTGAAAATCACTACAAAATGAACTCTGAAATGTCAAAACTTGGCATGGTATCATCATTTCACCCACATAGCATGTGCAAAAGAGTAGAGAGGATTACGGCAAAAATTGGACGCACTTCATGTACAAACTGGACAATCTCTTTCGGAGTATCAGGGTTTCGAACGAGAACTCATCTGCTACACTGGCACTTCATTTTTAAACTTATTACAACTCCAGACTTTGTTTTGCGTTCCGTATTTCACCATTCAAAGCGACGTCATCAGTTTTGAACACTTTCTGACATCATTTGCTATTTTCAGTCATTTACCGATTTGTTTAGAGAGGTAAATGACTATGAAATTGAAAATCACTACAAAATGAACTCTAAAAATGTCAAAACTTGGCATGGTATCATCATTTCACCCACATAGCATGTGCAAAAGAGTACAGAGGGTTACGGCAAAAACTGGACGCACTTCGTGTACAAACTGGACAATCTCTTTCGGAGTATCAGGGTTTCGGACGAGAACTCATCTGTTACACTGGCACTTCATTTTTTAAACTTATTACAACTCCAGACTTTTTTGCATTCCGTACACACCATTCAAAGCGACGTCATCAATTTTCAACACTTTCTGACATCATTTTGCTATTTTTCAGTCATTTACCGATTTGTTTAGAGAGCTAAATGACCGTGAAATTGAAAATCACTACAAAATGAACTCTGAAAATGTTGAAACTTGGCATGGTATCATCATTTCACCCACATAGCATGTGCAAAAGAGTAGAGAGGGTTACGGCAAAAACTGGACGCACTTCGTGTACAAACTGGACAATCTCTTTCGAAGTATCAGGGTTTCTGACGATAACTCATCTGTTACATGGGTACTTCATTTTTTTAAACTTATTAAAACTCCAGACTTTTTTGCGTTCCGTACACACCATTCAAATGGATGTCATCAATTTTCAAAACTTTCTGACATCATTTGCTATTTTTTTAGTCATTTACCGATTTGTTTAGAGAGGTAAATGACCGTGAAATTGAAAACCACTACAAAATGAACTCTGAAAATGTCAAAACTTGGCATGGTATCATCATTTCACCGACATAGCATGTGCAAAAGAGTAGAGAGGGTTACGGCAAAAACTGGACGCACTTCGTGTACAAACTGGACAATCTCTTTCGAAGTATCAGGGTTTCGGACGAGAACTCATCCGTTACACTATCACTTAATTTTTTTTAACTTATTACAACTCAAGATTTTTTTTGCGTTCCGTACGCACCATTCAAAGCGACGTCTTCAATTTTCAAAACTTTCTGACATCATTTGCTATTTTTTTAGTCATTTACCGATTTGTTTAGAGAGCTAAATGACCGTGAAATTGAAAATCACTACAAAATGAACTCTGAAATGTCAAAACTTGGCATGGTATCATCATTTCACCCACATAGCATGTGCAAAAGAGTAGAGAGGATTACGGCAAAAATTGGACGCACTTCATGTACAAACTGGACAATCTCTTTCGGAGTATCAGGGTTTCGAACGAGAACTCATCTGCTACACTGGCACTTCATTTTTAAACTTATTACAACTCCAGACTTTGTTTTGCGTTCCGTATTTCACCATTCAAAGCGACGTCATCAGTTTTGAACACTTTCTGACATCATTTGCTATTTTCAGTCATTTACCGATTTGTTTAGAGAGGTAAATGACTGTGAAATTGAAAATCACTACAAAATGAACTCTAAAAATGTCAAAACTTGGCATGGTATCATCATTTCACCCACATAGCATGTGCAAAAGAGTACAGAGGGTTACGGCAAAAACTGGACGCACTTCGTGTACAAACTGGACAATCTCTTTCGAAGTATCAGGGTTTCTGACGAGAACTCATCTGTTACATGGGTACTTCATTTTTTTAAACTTATTAAAACTCCAGACTTTTTTGCGTTCCGTACACACCATTCAAAGCGATGTCATCAATTTTCAAAACTTTCTGACATCATTTGCTATTTTTTTAGTCATTTACCGATTTGTTTAGAGAGGTAAATGACCGTGAAATTGAAAACCACTACAAAATGAACTCTGAAAATGTCAAAACTTGGCATGGTATCATCATTTCACCCACATAGCATGTGCAAAAGAGTAGAGAGGGTTACGGCAAAAACTAGACGCACTTCGTGTACAAACTGGACAATCTCTTTCGAAGTATCAGGGTTTCGGACGAGAACTCATCCGTTACACTATCACTTAATTTTTTTTAACTTATTACAACTCAAGATTTTTTTTGCGTTCCGTACACACCATTCAAAGCGACGTCTTCAATTTTCAAAACTTTCTGACATCATTTGCTATTTTTTTAGTCATTTACCGATTTGTTTAGAGAGCTAAATGACCGTGAAATTGAAAATCACTACAAAATGAACTCTGAAATGTCAAAACTTGGCATGGTATCATCATTTCACCCACATAGCATGTGCAAAAGAGTAGAGAGGATTACGGCAAAAATTGGACGCACTTCATGTACAAACTGGACAATCTCTTTCGGAGTATCAGGGTTTCGAACGAGAACTCATCTGCTACACTGGCACTTCATTTTTAAACTTATTACAACTCCAGACTTTTTTTTGCGTTCCGTATGCACCATTCAAAGCGACGTCATCAGTTTTGAACACTTTCTGACATCATTTGCTATTTTCAGTCATTTATCGATTTGTTTAGAGAGCTAAATGACTGTGAAATTGAAAATCACTACAAAATGAACTCTAAAAATGTCAAAACTTGGCATGGTATCATCATTTCACCCACATAGCATGTGCAAAAGAGTAGAGAGGGTTACGGCAAAAACTGGACGCACTTCGTGTACAAACTGAACAATCTCTTTCGGAGTATCAGGGTTTCGGACGAGAACTCATCTGTTACACTGGCACTTCATTTTTTAAACTTATTACAACTCCAGACTTTTTTGCATTCCGTACACACCATTCAAAGCGACGTCATCAATTTTCAACACTTTCTGACATCATTTTGCTATTTTTCAGTCATTTACCGATTTGTTTAGAGAGCTAAATGACCGTGAAATTGAAAATCACTACAAAATGAACTCTGAAAATGTTGAAACTTGGCATGGTATCATCATTTCACCCACATAGCATGTGCAAAAGAGTAGAGAGGGTTACGGGAAAAACTGGACGCACTTCGTGTACAAACTGGACAATCTCTTTCGAAGTATCAGGGTTTCTGACGAGAACTCATCTGTTACACTGGCACTTCATTTTTTAAAACTTATTAAAACTTTAGACTTTTTTTGCGTTCCGTACGCACCATTCAATGCGACGTCATCAATTTTCAAAACTTTCTGACATCATTTGCTATTTTTCAGTCATTTACCGATTTGTTTAGAGACCTAATGACCGTGAAATTGAAAATCACTACAAAATGAACTCTTAAAATGTCGAAACTTGGCATGGTATCATCATTTCACCCAAATAGCATGTGCAAAAGAGTAGAGAGGGTTACGGCAAAAACTGGATGCACTTCGTGTACAAACTGGACAATCTCTTTCGAAGTATCAGGGTTTCGGACGAGAACTCATCTGTTACACTATCACTTAATTTTTTTTAACTTATTACAACTCAAGATTTTTTTGCATTCCGTACGCACCATTCAAAGCGACGTCATCAATTTTCAAAACTTTCTGACATCATTTGCTATTTTTTTAGTCATTTACCGATTTGTTTAGAGAGCTAAATGACCGTGAAATTGAAAATCACTACAAAATGAACTCTAAAAATGTCAAAACTTGGCATGGTATCATAATTTCACCCACATAGCATGTGCAAAAGGGTAGAGAGGGTTACGGCAAAAATTGGACGAACTTCATGTACAAACTGCACAATCTCTTTCGGAGTATCAGGGTGTTTCGAACGAGAACTCATCTGCTACACTAGCACTTCATTTTTTAAACTTATTACAACTCCAGACTTTTTTTGCGTTCCGTATGCACCATTCAAAGCGACGTCATCAGTTTTGAACACTTTCTGACATCATTTGCTATTTTCAGTTATTTACCGATTTGTTTAGAGAGATAAATGACCGTGCAATTGAAAATCACTACAAAATGAACTATGAAAATGTCGAAACTTGGCAGGGTATCATCATTTCACCCACATAGCATGTGCAAAAGAGTAGAGAGGGTTACGGCAAAAACTGGACGCACTTCGTGTACAAACTGGACAATCTCTTTCGAAGTATCAGGGTTTCGGACGAGAACTCATCTGTTACACTATCACTTATTTTTTTTAACTTATTACAACTCAAGATTTTTTTTGCGTTCCGTACGCACCATTCAAAGCGACGTCATCAATTTTCAAAACTTTCTGACATCATTTGCTATTGTTTTAGTCGTTTACCGATTTGTTTAGAGAGCTAAATGACCGTGAAATTGAAAATCACTACAAAATGAACTCTGAAAATGTCGAAACTTGGCATGGTATCATCATTTCACCCACATAGCATGTGCAAAAGAGTAGAGAGTGTTACGGCAAAAATTGGACGCACTTCATGTACAAACTGGACAATCTCTTTCGGAGTATCAGGGTTTCGAACGAGAACTCATCTGCTACAGTGGCACTTCATTTTTTAAACTTATTACAACTCCAGACTTTTTTTTGCGTTCCGTATGCACCATTCAAAGCGACGTCATCAGTTTTGAACACTTTCTTACATCATTTGCTATTTTTAGTCATTTACCGATTTGTTTAGAGAGCTAAATGACTGTGAAATTGAAAATCACTACAAAATGAACTCTAAAAATGTCAAAACTTGGCATGGTATCATCATTTCACCCACATAGCATGTGCAAAAGCGTAGAGAGGGTTACGGCAAAAACTGGACGCACTTCGTGTACAAACTGGACAATCTCTTTCGGAGTATCAGGGTTTCGGACGAGAACTCGTCTGTTACACTGGCACTTCATTTTTTAAACTTATTACAACTCCAGACTTTTTTGCATTCCGTACACACCATTCAAAGCGACGTCATCAATTTTCAACACTTTCTGACATCATTTTGCTATTTTTCAGTCATTTACCTATTTGTTTAGAGAGCTAAATGACTGTGAAATTGAAAATCACTACAAAATGAACTCTGAAAATGTTGAAACTTGGCATGGTATCATCATTACACCCACATAGCATGTGCAAAAGAGTAGAGAGGGTTACGGCAAAAACTGGACGCACTTCGTGTAAAAACTGGACAATCTCTTTTGAAGTATCAGGGTTTCTGACGAGAACTCATCTGTTACACTGGCACTTCGTTTTTTTAAACTTATTAAAACTTTAGACTTTTTTTGCGTTCCGTACGCACCATTCAATGCGACGTCATCAATTTTCAAAACTTTCTGACATCATTTGCTATTTTTCAAACATTTACCGATTTGTTTAGAGAGCTAAATGACCGTGAAATTGAAAATCACTACAAAAT
>NW_025228331.1:51337-52785 GCF_018294505.1 Triticum aestivum | reverse complement strand
TTCATTTTTCAAACTTATTACAACTCCAGACTTTTTTTTGCGTTCCGTATGCACCATTGAAAGCGACGTCATCAGTTTTGAACACTTTCTGACATCATTTGCTATTTTCAATCATTTACCGATTTGTTTAGATAGCTAAATGACCGTGAAATTGAAAATCACTACAAAATGATCTCAAAAAATGTCAAAACTTGGCATGGTATCATCATTTCACCCACATAGCATGTGCAAAAGAGTAGAGAGGGTTACGACAAAAACTGGACGCACTTCGTGTACAAACTGGACAATCTCTTTCGGAGTATCAGGGTTTCGGATGAGAACTCATCTGTTACACTGGCACTTCATTTTTTAAACTTATTACAACTCCAGTCTTTTTTGCATTCCGTACACACCATTCAAACCGACGTCATCAATTTTCAACACTTTCTGACATCATTCTGCTACTTTTTAGTCATTTACCGATTTGTTTGGAGAGCTAAATGACCGTGAAATTGAAAATCACTACAAAATGAACTCTGAAAATGTCGGAACTTGGCATGGTATCATCATTTCACCCACATAGCATCTGCAAAAGAGTAGAGAGGGTTACGGCAAAAACTGGACGCACTTCGTGTACAAACTGGACAATCTCTTTCGAAGTATCAGGGATTCTGACGAGAACTCATCTATTACACTGGCACTTCATTTTTTTAAACTTATTAAAACTTTAGACTTTTTTTGCGTTCCGTACGCACCATTCAAAGCGACGTCATCAATTTTCAAAACTTTCTGACATCATTTGCTATTTGTTGAGTCGTTTACCGATTTGTTTAGAGAGCTAAATGACCGTGAAATTGAAAATCACTACAAAATGAACTCTGAAAATGTCGAAACTTGGCATGGTATCATCATTTCACCCACATAGTATGTGCAAAAGAGTAGAGAGGGTTACGGGAAAAACTGGACGCACTTCGTGTACAAACTGGACAATCTCTTTTGGAGTACCAGGGTTTTTGACGAGAACTCATCTGCTACACTGGCAATTCATTTTTTAAACTTATTACAACTCCAGATTTTTTTGCGTTCCGTACGCACCATTCAAAGCGACGTCATCAATTTTCAACACATTCTGACATCATTTGCTATTTTTCAATCATTTACCGATTTGTTTAGAGAGCTATATGACCGTGAAATTGAAAATCACTACAAAATGAACTCTGAAAATGTCAAAACTTAGCATGGTATCATCATTTCACCCACATAGCATGTGCAAAAGAGTAGAGAGGGTTACGGCAAAAATTGGACGCACTTCGTGTACAAACTGGACAATCTCTTTCGGAGTATCAGGGTTTCGGACGAGAACTCATCTGTTACACTGGAACTTCATTTTTTTAAACTTATTACAACTCCAGTTTTTTGCGTTTCGTACGCACCATTCAAAGTGACGTCATCTATTTTCAACACTTTCT
>NW_025228331.1:50538-51327 GCF_018294505.1 Triticum aestivum | reverse complement strand
ACATCATTTGCTATTTTTCAGTCATTTACCGATTTGTTTAGAGAGCTAAATGACCGTGAAATTGAAAATCACTACAAAATGAACTCTGAAAATGTCGAAACTTGGCATGGTATCATCATTTCACCCACATAGCATGTGCAAAAGAGTAGAGAGTGTTACGGCAAAAGCTGGACGCACTTCGTGTACAAACTCGACAATCTCTTTTGGAGTATCAGGGTTTCGGACGAGAACTCATCTGTTACACTGGCACTTCATTTTTTTAAACTTATTACAACTCCAGACTTTTTTGCATTTCGTACACACCATTCAAAGCAGCGTCATCAATTTTCAAAACTTTCTGACATCATTTGCTATTTTTTAGTCATTTACTGATTTGCTTAGAGAGCTAAATGACCGTGAAATTGAAAATCACTACAAAAATGAACTCTGAAAATGTCAAAACTTGGCATGGTATCATCATTTCACCCACATAGCCTGTGCAAAAGAGTAGAGAGGGTTACGGCAAAAACTGGACGCACTTCGTTTACAAACTGGACAATCTCTTTCGAAGTATCAGGGTTTCGGACGAGAAGTCATCTGTTACATTGGCACTTCATTTTTTAAACTTATTACAACTCCAGACTTTTTTGCATTCCGTACACACCATTCAAAGCGACGTCATTAATTTTCAAAACTTTCTGACATTATTTGCTATTTTTTAGTCACTTACTGATTTCCTTAGAGAGCTAAATGACCGTGAAATTGAAAATCACTACAAAATGAACTCTGAAAATGTCGAAACTTGGCATG
>NW_025228331.1:49337-50528 GCF_018294505.1 Triticum aestivum | reverse complement strand
CTGGACAATCTCTTTCGGAGTATCAGGGTTTCGGACGAGAACTCATCTGTTACACTGGAACTTCATTTTTTTAAACTTATTACAACTCCAGTTTTTTGCGTTTCGTACGCACCATTCAAAGTGACGTCATCTATTTTCAACACTTTCTGACATCATTTGCTATTTTTCAGTCATTTACCGATTTGTTTAGAGAGCTAAATGACCGTGAAATTGAAAATCACTACAAAATGGACTCTGAAAATGTCGAAACTTGGCATGGTATCATCATTTCACCCACATAGCCTGTGCAAAAGAGTAGAGAGGGTTACGGCAAAAACTGGACGCACTTCGTTTACAAACTGGACAATCTCTTTCGAAGTATCAGGGTTTCGGACGAGAACTCATCTGTTACATGGGCACTTCATTTTTTAAACTTATTACCACTCCAGACTATTTTGCATTCCGTACACACCATTCAAAGCGACGTCATTAATTTTCAAAACTTTCTGACATTATTTGCTATTTTTTAGTCATTTACTGATTTGCTTAGAGAGCTAAATGACCGTGAAATTGAAAATCACTACAAAATGAACTCTGAAAATGTCGAACCTTGGCATGGTATCATCATTTCACCCACATAGCGTGTGCAAAAGAGTAGAGAGGGTTACGGCAAAAACTGGACGCACTTCGTGTACAAACTGGACAATCTCTTTCGGAGTATCAGGGTTTCGGACGAGAACTCATCTGTTACACTGGCACTTCATTTTTTTAAACTTATTACAACTCCAGACTTTTTTTGTGTTCCGTACGCACCATTCAAAGCGACGTCATCAATTTTCAACACTTTCTGACATCATTCGCTATTTTTCAGTCATTTACCGATAGGTTTAAAGAGCTAAATGACCGTGAAATTGAAAATCACTACAAAATGAACTCTGAAAATGTCGAACTTTGGCATGGTATCATCATTCCACCCACATAGCATGTGCAAAAGAGTAGAGAGGGTTACGGCAAAAATTGGACGCACTTCGTGTACAAACTGGACAATCTCTTTCGAAGTATCACGGTTTCTGACGAGAACTCATCTGTTACACTGGCACTTCATTTTTTTAAACTTATTACAACTTTAGACTTTTTTTGCGTTCCGTACGCACCATTCAACGCGACGTCATCAATTTTCAAAACTTTCTGACATCATTTGCTATTTTCAGT
>NW_025228331.1:45765-46539 GCF_018294505.1 Triticum aestivum | reverse complement strand
AACTCCAGACTTTTTTTGCGTTCCGTACGCACCATTCAAAGCGACGTCATCAATTTTCAACACTTTCTGACATCATTTGCTATTTTTCAGTCATTTACCGATTTGTTTAAAGAGCTAAATGACCGTGAAATTGAAAATCACTACAAAATGAACTCTGAAAATGACGAAACTTGGCATGGTATCATCATTTCACCCACATAGCATGTGCAAAAGAATAGAGAGGGTTACGGCAAAAATTGGACGCACTTCGTGTACAAACTGGACAATCTCTTTCGAAGTATCACGGTTTCTGACGAGAACTCATCTGTTACACTGGCACTTCATTTTTTTAAACTTATTACAACTTTAGAGTTTTTTTGCGTTCCGTACGCACCATTCAACGCGACGTCATCAATTTTTAAAACTTTCTGACATCATTTGCTATTTTCAGTCATTTACCGATTTGTTTAGAGAGCTAAATGACCGTGAAATTGAAAATCACTACATAATGAACTCTTAAAATGTCGAAACTTGGCATGGTATCATCATTTCACCCACATAGCATGTGCAAAAGAGTAGAGAGTGTTACGGCAAAAGCTGGACGCACTTCGTCTACAAACTCGACAATCTCTTTCGGAGTATCAGGATTTCGGACGAGAACTCATCTGTTACACTGGCACTTCATTTTTTTAAACTTATTACAACTCCAGACTTTTTTTCATTTCGTACACACCATTCAAAGCGGCGTCATCAATTTTCAAAACTTTCTGACATCATTTGCTATTTTTTAGTCAT
>NW_025228331.1:44981-45755 GCF_018294505.1 Triticum aestivum | reverse complement strand
TCAATTTTCAACACTTTCTGACATCTTTTGCTATTTTTCAGTCATTTACCGATTTGTTTAGAGAGCTAAATGACCGTGAAATTGAAAATCACTACAAAATGAACTCTGAAAATGTCGAAACTTGGCATGGTATCATCATTTCATCCACATAGCATGTGCAAAAGATTAGAGAGGGTTACGGTAAAAACTAGACGCACTTCGTGTACAAACTGGACAATTTCTTTCGGAGTATCAGGGTTTCGGACGAGAACTCATCTGTTACACTGGCACTTCATTTTTTTAACTTATTACAACTCCGGACTTTTTTTGCGTTCCATACGCACCATTCAAAGCGACGTCATCAATTTTCAACACTTTCTGACATCTTTTGCTATTTTTCAGTCATTTACCGATTTGTTTAGAGAGCTAAATGACCGTGAAATTGAAAATCACTACAAAATGAACTCTTAAAATGTCGAAACTTGGCATGGTATCATCATTTCATCCACATAGCATGTGCAAAAGATTAGAGAGGGTTACGGTAAAAACTAGACGCACTTCGTGTACAAACTGGACAATCTCGTTCGAAGTATCAGGGTTTCTGACGAGAACTCATCTGTTACATGGGCACTTCATTTTTTTAAACTTATTACAACTCCAGACTTTTTTGCGTTCCGTACGGACCATTCAAAGCGACGTCATCAATTTTCAAAACTTTCTGACACCATTTGCTATTTTTCAGTCATTTACCGATTTGTTTACAGAGCTAAATGACCGTGAAATTTAAAATCACTA
>NW_025228331.1:44182-44971 GCF_018294505.1 Triticum aestivum | reverse complement strand
GCACTTCGTGTACAAACTCGACAATCTCTTTCGGAGTATCAGGGTTTCGGACGAGAACACATCTGTTACACTGGCACTTCATTTTTTTAAACTTATTACAACTCCAGACTTTTTTGCATTTCGTACACACCATTCAAAGCAGCGTCATCAATTTTCAAAACTTTCTGACATCATTTGCTATTTTTTAGTCATTTACTGATTTGCTTAGAGAGCTAAATGACCGTGAAATTGAAAATCACTACAAAATGAACTCTGAAAATGTCGAAACTTGGCATGGTATCATCATTTCACCCACATAGCGTGTGCAAAAGAGTAGAGAGGGTTACGGCAAAAACTGGATGCACTTCGTGTACAAATTGGACAATCTCTTTCGGAGTATCAGGGTTTCGGACGAGAACTCATCTGTTACACTAGCACTTAATTTTTTAAACTTATTACAACTCAAGACTTTTTTTGCGTTCCGTACGGACCATTCAAAGCGACGTCATCAATTTTCAACACTTTCTGACATCATTTGCTATTTTTTAGTCATTTACCGATTTGTTTACGGAGCTAAATGACCGTGAAATTGAAAATCACTACAAAATGAACTCTGAAAATGTCGAAACTTGGCATGGTATCATCATTTCACCCACATAGCATTTGCAAAAGAGTAGAGAGGGTCACGGCAAAAATTGGACGCACTTCGTGTACAAACTGGACAATCTCTTTCGAAGTATCAGGGTTTCGGACGAGAACTCATCTGTTGCACTGGCACTTCATTTTTTTAAACTTATTACAACTCCAGAT
>NW_025228331.1:43398-44172 GCF_018294505.1 Triticum aestivum | reverse complement strand
TCAATTTTCAACACTTTCTGACATCTTTTGCTATTTTTCAGTCATTTACCGATTTGTTTAGAGAGCTAAATGACCGTGAAATTGAAAATCACTACAAAATGAACTCTGAAAATGTCGAAACTTGGCATGGTATCATCATTTCATCCACATAGCATGTGCAAAAGATTAGAGAGGGTTACGGTAAAAACTAGACGCACTTCGTGTACAAACTGGACAATTTCTTTCGGAGTATCAGGGTTTCGGACGAGAACTCATCTGTTACACTGGCACTTCATTTTTTTAACTTATTACAACTCCGGACTTTTTTTGCGTTCCATACGCACCATTCAAAGCGACGTCATCAATTTTCAACACTTTCTGACATCTTTTGCTATTTTTCAGTCATTTACCGATTTGTTTAGAGAGCTAAATGACCGTGAAATTGAAAATCACTACAAAATGAACTCTTAAAATGTCGAAACTTGGCATGGTATCATCATTTCATCCACATAGCATGTGCAAAAGATTAGAGAGGGTTACGGTAAAAACTAGACGCACTTCGTGTACAAACTGGACAATCTCGTTCGAAGTATCAGGGTTTCTGACGAGAACTCATCTGTTACATGGGCACTTCATTTTTTTAAACTTATTACAACTCCAGACTTTTTTGCGTTCCGTACGGACCATTCAAAGCGACGTCATCAATTTTCAAAACTTTCTGACACCATTTGCTATTTTTCAGTCATTTACCGATTTGTTTACAGAGCTAAATGACCGTGAAATTTAAAATCACTA
>NW_025228331.1:42122-43388 GCF_018294505.1 Triticum aestivum | reverse complement strand
GGATGCACTTCGTGTACAAATTGGACAATCTCTTTCGGAGTATCAGGGTTTCGGACGAGAACTCATCTATTACACTAGCACTTAATTTTTTAAACTTATTACAACTCAAGACTTTTTTTGCGTTCCGTACGGACCATTCAAAGCGACGTCATCAATTTTCAACACTTTCTGACATCATTTGCTATTTTTTAGTCATTTACCGATTTGTTTACGGAGCTAAATGACCGTGAAATTGAAAATCACTACAAAATGAACTCTGAAAATGTCGAAACTTGGCATGGTATCATCATTTCACCCACATAGCATTTGCAAAAGAGTAGAGAGGGTCACGGCAAAAATTGGACGCACTTCGTGTACAAACTGGACAATCTCTTTCGAAGTATGAGGGTTTCGGACGAGAACTCATCTGTTGCACTGGCACTTCATTTTTTTAAACTTATTACAACTCCAGATTTATTTTGCGTTCCGTACGCACCATTCAAAGCGACGTCATCAATTTTCAACACTTTCTGACATCTTTTGCTATTTTTCAGTCATTTACCGATTTGTTTAGAGAGCTAAATGACCGTGAAATTGAAAATCACTACAAAATGAACTCTGAAAATGTCGAAACTTGGCATGGTATCATCATTTCATCCACATAGCATGTGCAAAAGATTAGAGAGGGTTACGGTAAAAACTAGACGCACTTCGTGTACAAACTGGACAATTTCTTTCGGAGTATCAGGGTTTCGGACGAGAACTCATCTGTTACACTGGCACTTCATTTTTTTAACTTATTACAACTCCGGACTTTTTTTGCGTTCCATACGCACCATTCAAAGCGACGTCATCAATTTTCAACACTTTCTGACATCTTTTGCTATTTTTCAGTCATTTACCGATTTGTTTAGAGAGCTAAATGACCGTGAAATTGAAAATCACTACAAAATGAACTCTTAAAATGTCGAAACTTGGCATGGTATCATCATTTCATCCACATAGCATGTGCAAAAGATTAGAGAGGGTTACGGTAAAAACTAGACGCACTTCGTGTACAAACTGGACAATCTCGTTCGAAGTATCAGGGTTTCTGACGAGAACTCATCTGTTACATGGGCACTTCATTTTTTTAAACTTATTACAACTCCAGACTTTTTTGCGTTCCGTACGGACCATTCAAAGCGACGTCATCAATTTTCAAAACTTTCTGACACCATTTGCTATTTTTCAGTCATTTACCGATTTGTTTACAGAGCTAAATGACCGTGAAATTTAAAATCACTA
>NW_025228331.1:41123-42012 GCF_018294505.1 Triticum aestivum | reverse complement strand
AATTGAAAATCACTACAAAATGAACTCTTAAAATGTCGAAACTTGGCATGGTATCATCATTTCACCCACATAGCATGTGCAAAAGAGTAGAGAGGGTTACGGCAAAAGCTGGACGCACTTCGTGTACAAACTCGACAATCTCTTTCGGAGTATCAGGGTTTCGGACGAGAACTCATCTGTTACACTGGCGCTTCATTTTTTTAAACTTATTACAACTCCAGACTTTTTTGCATTTCGTACACACCATTCAAAGCGGCGTCATCAATTTTCAAAACTTTCTGACATCATTTGCTATTTTTTAGTCATTTACTGATTTGCTTAGAGAGCTAAATGACCGTGAAATTAAAAATCACTACAAAATGAAGTATGAAAATGTCGAAACTTGGCATGGTATCATCATTTCACCCACATAGCATGTGCAAAAGAGTAGAGAGGGTTACGGCAAAAACTGGACGCACTTCCTGTACAAACTGGACAATCTCTTTCGGAGTATCAGGGTTTCGGACGAGAACTCATCTGTTACACTGGCACTTCATTTTTTAAACTTATTACAACTCCAGACTTTTTTGCATTCCGTACACACCATTCAAAGAGACGTCATCAATTTTCTACACTTTCTGACATCATTTGCTATTTTTCAGTCATTTACCGATTTGTTTAGAGAGCTAAATGACCGTGAAATTGAAAATCACTACAAAATGAACTCTGAAAATGTCGAAACCTGGCATGGTATCATTATTTCACCCACATAGCATGTGCAAAAGAGTAGAGAGGGTTACGGCAAAAACTGGAGGCACTTCGTGTACAAACTGGACAATCTCTTTCGAAGTATCAGGGTTTCTGACGAGAACTCATCTGTTACACTGGCACTTCATTTTTTTAAACTTAT
>NW_025228331.1:37657-38446 GCF_018294505.1 Triticum aestivum | reverse complement strand
ACATCATTTGCTATTTTTCAGTCATTTACCGATTTGTTTAGAGAGCTAAATGACCGTGAAATTGAAAATCACTACAAAATGAACTCTGAAAATGTCGAAACTTGGCATGGTATCATCATTTCACCCACATAGCATGTGCAAAAGAGTAGAGAGTGTTACGGCAAAAGCTGGACGCACTTCGTGTACAAACTCGACAATCTCTTTTGGAGTATCAGGGTTTCGGACGAGAACTCATCTGTTACACTGGCACTTCATTTTTTTAAACTTATTACAACTCCAGACTTTTTTGCATTTCGTACACACCATTCAAAGCAGCGTCATCAATTTTCAAAACTTTCTGACATCATTTGCTATTTTTTAGTCATTTACTGATTTGCTTAGAGAGCTAAATGACCGTGAAATTGAAAATCACTACAAAAATGAACTCTGAAAATGTCAAAACTTGGCATGGTATCATCATTTCACCCACATAGCCTGTGCAAAAGAGTAGAGAGGGTTACGGCAAAAACTGGACGCACTTCGTTTACAAACTGGACAATCTCTTTCGAAGTATCAGGGTTTCGGACGAGAAGTCATCTGTTACATTGGCACTTCATTTTTTAAACTTATTACAACTCCAGACTTTTTTGCATTCCGTACACACCATTCAAAGCGACGTCATTAATTTTCAAAACTTTCTGACATTATTTGCTATTTTTTAGTCACTTACTGATTTCCTTAGAGAGCTAAATGACCGTGAAATTGAAAATCACTACAAAATGAACTCTGAAAATGTCGAAACTTGGCATG
>NW_025228331.1:33638-34137 GCF_018294505.1 Triticum aestivum | reverse complement strand
CCAGACTTTTTTGCATTTCGTACACACCATTCAAAGCGGCGTCATCAATTTTCAAAACTTTCTGACATCATTTGCTATTTTTTAGTCATTTACTGATTTGCTTAGAGAGCTAAATGACCGTGAAATTAAAAATCACTACAAAATGAAGTATGAAATTGTCGAAACTTGGCATGGTATCATCATTTCACCCACATAGCATGTGCAAAAGAGTAGAGAGGGTTACGGCAAAAACTGGACGCACTTCCTGTACAAACTGGACAATCTCTTTCGGAGTATCAGGGTTTCGGACGAGAACTCATCTGTTACACTGGCACATCATTTTTTAAACTTATTACAACTCCAGACTTTTTTGCATTCCGTACACACCATTCAAAGAGACGTCATCAATTTTCAACACTTTCTGACATCATTTGCTATTTTTCAGTCATTTACCGATTTTTTTAGAGAGCTAAATGACCGTGAAATTGAAAATCACTACAAAATGAACTCTGAAAATGTC
>NW_025228331.1:32921-33537 GCF_018294505.1 Triticum aestivum | reverse complement strand
CTTATTACAACTCCAGAATTTTTTGCATTCCGTACACACCATTCAAAGAGACGTCATCAATTTTCAACACTTTCTGACATCATTTGCTATTTTTCAGTCATTTACCGATTTGTTTAGAGAGCTAAATGACCGTGAAATTGAAAATCACTACAAAATGAACTCTGAAAATGTCGAAACTTGGCATGGTATCATTATTTCACCCACATAGCATGTGCAAAAGAGTAGAGAGGGTTACGGCAAAAACTGGAGGCACTTCGTGTACAAACTGGACAATCTCTTTCGAAGTATCAGGGTTTCTGACGAGAACTCATCTGCTACACTGGCACTTCATTTTTTAAACTTATTACAACTCCAGACTTTTTTTGTGTTCCGTACGCACCATTCAAAGCGACGTCATCAATTTTCAACACTTTCTGACATCATTTGCTATTTTTCAGTCATTTACCGATGTGTTTACGGAGCTAAATGACCGTGAAATTGAAAATCACTACAAAATGAACTCTGAAAATGTCGAAACTTGGCATGGTATCATCATTTCACCCACATAGCATATGCAAAAGAGTAGAGAGGGTTACGGCAAAAACTGGACGCACTTCGTGTACAAACTGGACAATCT
>NW_025228331.1:32412-32911 GCF_018294505.1 Triticum aestivum | reverse complement strand
CCAGACTTTTTTGCATTTCGTACACACCATTCAAAGCGGCGTCATCAATTTTCAAAACTTTCTGACATCATTTGCTATTTTTTAGTCATTTACTGATTTGCTTAGAGAGCTAAATGACCGTGAAATTAAAAATCACTACAAAATGAAGTATGAAATTGTCGAAACTTGGCATGGTATCATCATTTCACCCACATAGCATGTGCAAAAGAGTAGAGAGGGTTACGGCAAAAACTGGACGCACTTCCTGTACAAACTGGACAATCTCTTTCGGAGTATCAGGGTTTCGGACGAGAACTCATCTGTTACACTGGCACATCATTTTTTAAACTTATTACAACTCCAGACTTTTTTGCATTCCGTACACACCATTCAAAGAGACGTCATCAATTTTCAACACTTTCTGACATCATTTGCTATTTTTCAGTCATTTACCGATTTTTTTAGAGAGCTAAATGACCGTGAAATTGAAAATCACTACAAAATGAACTCTGAAAATGTC